>NC_141759.1:71989689-72107189 GCF_982258835.1 Parasteatoda tepidariorum
CATTCCATAGAGTACACGGCGATTATATTATCCTCACGTCAATTAGTCAAGTTAGAAATACTTGGAACCATTTATGATTAGTATATAATATGTTTATAAAATTTCATAATGCATTATGAAATTCTATTTATCGCGCATTATTTTATTATTGCTATTGAAACAGCTCAATAAATTAATGCCATCAAATTGAACGGTTGTTGCGAATTTAAACTATAGCAATGAAAAAAATGTGTTAACTGTTACAAAACTTTTATAATGCTGCAATAGTGTTTGCACTTAAAGCAGTTTTAGCAATTATAAAGAGATTATCATGGAGATGCTTGAGTGTTTACTTATAAATGAAGATATTAATTAAATTCTGTGTTACTCTGTTATATAAAAGTGATGTGCATGCAACATGATCTATTTTTTTAGGGGGAGGATCTAGTACAAATATCTTTACAAATTATTGAATTTTTATCATTTCTTCGAACAGACTGCGATTCTATTAGCCTCTCGTTTGTTCGTTTTGTTAGAAATATTTGGAATGTGTTATGATTAGTTTATAATATATTAATAAAATTTCCTAATACGCTATGAAACAATATTATTGAACATTATTTTATTACTGCCATTGATGCCGCTCAATAAATTAATGCCATTAAATTGAACGGTTGTTGAGAATTTAAATTATTAGCAATGAAAAAAATGTAATAATAATGAAAATTTAATAATGCTGAAATGACGTTCGCCCTTAAAGCAGTAGTAATTATTGAGTGATTAAAAATTAAAGGTTTGAGTGTTTATTTATAGCTCTTTTTTCGTTATGATCTTTTTTCGTTAATTCAAATGCTATATCCTTGGCGAAGACTGCTAGTTCTGCCACAAATATCTGACTAAGTTCTGATTCAATTTTGTATAATTTTTTTTTACTTCCTGTTTTCTAGAACTGTCTGCAATTTTGTAATTTTTGAATGATTTCTCTATCGGATAAAAGTTAATTCTTGGCAAAAGATAACTTTTAGGGATGGGAGACGCTTGGCAGTTAACTCATGTTTATATTTATTTGGGCATATTTCTGAAAACATGTAACAGACAATAAAAAGAATTAGGTACACAACCTCATTTATTGGCAATTATTGACTTGTTAACTTTTGGCAATATACACTGTCAGAAATTTCTAGACAAAATAAGTAACTATTTAATTCTTATTTTATCATATTCAAACAAAACATTCAAATAACCACAGATAAGATGGTATTCAAGTTGTTAACTGTGTAAAAAACCGCTTATTAACTGCTTTCACCAAATACTAAACCGCTTTTATCGCTTTTAACCGCATCATAAAAAAACAGAATTTTATCGCACCAGCTAGGCCCACCAATGAAAGCCAATTAGTTCCTTGCAGCTGGGTACATAAAATAACCGAAAGGGCTAATCTGACAATCACGTGACCTGCAGATTTGAAAACATGGTAGTTGTAAATGGTTAAAAAAATTGTACAGTTGTGTATTCATAGTTTTTTTTAACCGTACTAATTGTAACTGGTTTCAAAACCATAAAGGCATAACATTTTAAGGAACAAACTTTCATTCGCTTCCTAAATAAATTATAAGGGCCACAATGTCCAGATTTAAGCTACCACCATATTATGAGGGTCAGGATTACTAATATGCAACAAAAAAAATACTAATAATTTTATTTCAAGAAATTACGTTTTTGTGTCTGATTTTGTATATTGAGTAATAGTTATCACTTATTAATTAACATATTTTAGGTCACCGCGTGAATCCATAAAAATTAACTGCACGAAAGCGAAAAAAATTTAGAAAATTATTACGAAGAAAAATACACAGGGTAATATCTTTTATTAAATTACTATTTTTTTCACAATGTAAATATTGCGGTTATACTGTTAAACAACATTTACAATTCTTCCTCTTTTGTCCTTTATTTCATTTTCCTATTTTTGAGTTTTTTTCCTTTCCCCATCTTAAATTTTCCTTTTTTTTTCCAGTTTTGCTGAAATCGATTTCTAATGTTAGAAGGCACGACCAATATTCAAAAATGTCGAAACTATCGTTTTTTTCCAAATTATATTGCGTCATTTATTAACAATCAAAGATAAAATGTTTTAAACTTTTCGGAACTATTTGAACATAATACAATTTTTTTCCAAAATTTGATAATTTTCTTTAAACAAATAAGCAAACTGCTTATTTTATTTCAAATCAAAATTTTATTATTTACATTCAAATTAGAACAGTAAACTAATGATACCCCCCCTAAAAAAAAAGCTTTATCGAACCATTTCTAATTATTACTTTGCCACAACTCCTTTTACTTTTTCAATCACAAAATATGAATTCTTAATAGTAAGGATTGTGTCAAATTTTGAATGAAAGTACTTTAATACTATGAATGATTGAAAAGTGTTATCTAAACATTTCAAATTATTCTTCTTCTTCTTCATAAGCGCAACAGCCTTTCACAGGCCAAGGCTGACTCGCAGATTTCCTCCATCTGGCCCTGTCCGGTGCGACGGCCCGCCATCGGTTGACTCCCAATAGCTTGAGGTCCTTTTCACGTCGTCTATCCATCTTGTAGGTGGTCGTCCCCTACGTCTCGTCCCTTCAATTGTGGAAAAAGTCACTTTTTTGGCAGGGACGGCATCAGATTTCAAATTATTACTTATTCATAATTCTCTTCACTTTTTCAATCTAAAAATATTTATTCCTAAAAGTAAGGATTATGTAAAATTTTGAATGAAAATATTCAAAGCTATAAATGATTGGAAAGTATTATCTAACCATCTCTAATTATTACTTTTTCATAATTCTTTTCACTTTTTCAATCTAAAAATATTTATTCTTCAAAGTAATGATTATGTATAATTTAGAATGAATATACTTTAAAACTATAAATGATTGAAAAGTGTTATCTAACATTTCTAATTATTACTTTTCCATAATTCTTTTCACTTTTTCAATCTAAAAATATTTATTCCTCAAAGTATTGATTATGTATAATTTAGAATGATTATACTTCAAGACTATAAATGATTGAAAAGTGCTATCTAATTTTTCTAATTATTACTTTTCCATAATTCTTTTTACTTTTCAATCTAAAAATATTTATTCTTAAAAGTAACAATTAAGTAAAATTTTGAATAGAAATACTTCAAGACTATAAATGATTGAAAAGGATTATCTAACCATTTCTAATTATTATTTTTTCTATAATTCTTTTACTTTTTCAATCTAAAAATATTTATTCTTAAAAATAACAATTAAGTAAAATTTTGAATAGAAATACTTCAAGACTATAAATGATTGGAAATGATTATCGAACCATTTCTAATTATTATTTTTTCTATAATTCTTTCTACTTTTTCAATCTGAAAATATTTATTCTTAAAAATAACAATTAAGTAAATTTTTGAATAGAAATACTTCAAGACTATAAATGATTGAAAAGGATTATCTAACCATTTCTAATTATTATTTTTCCTATAATTCTTTTTACTTTTTCAATCCAAAAATATTTATTTTTAAAAATAACAATTAAGTAAAATGTTGAATAAAAATACTTAAATACTATAAATGATTGAAAAGGATTATCTAAGCATTTCTAATTGCTATTTTTTCTATAATTGTTTTTACTTTTCAATCTAAAAATATTTATTTTTAAAATAACAATTAAGTAAAATTTTGAATAAAAATACTTAAATACTATAAATGTCTGAAAAGGATTATCTAACCATTTCTAATTATTATTTTTTCTATAATTCTTTCTACTTTTTCAATCTGAAAATATTTATTTTTAAAAATAACAATTAAGTAAAATTTTGAATAAAAATACTTAAATACTATAAATGATTGAAAAGGATTATCTAACCATTACTAATTGTTATTTTTTCTATAATTCTTTTTGCTTTTTCAATCTAAAATATTTATTTTAAAAATAACAATTCAGTAAAATTTTGAATAGAAATACTTAAATACTATAAATGATTGAAAAGGATTATCTAACCATTTCTAATTATTATTTTTTCTATAATTCTTTTTACTTTTCAATCCAAAAATATTTATTTTTAAAAATAACAATTAAGTAAAATTTTGAATAAAAGTACTTAAATACTATAAATGATTGAAAAGAATTATCTAACCATTTCTAATTATTATTTTTTCCATAATTCTTTTTACTTTTCAATCTAAAAATATTTATTTTAAAAATAACAATTAAGTAAAATTTTGAATAAAAATACTTAAATACTATAAATGATTGAAAAGGATTATCTAACCATTTCTAATTATCATTTTTTCTATAATTCTTTTTACTTTTTCATTCCAAAAATATTTATTTTTAAAAATAACAATTAAGTAAAATTTTGAATAAAAATACTTAAATACTATAATGATTGAAAAGGATTATCTAACCATTTCTAATTATTATTTTTTCTATAATTCTTTTTACTTTTTCAATCTAAAAATATTTATTTTTAAAATAACAATTAAGTAAATTTTGAATAAAAATACTTAAATACTATAAATGATTGAAAAGGATTATCTAACCATTTCTAATTATTATTTTTTCTATAATTCTTTTTACTTTTTCAATCCAAAAATATTTATTTTAAAAATAACGATTAAGTAAAATTTTGAATAAAAATACTTAAATACTATAAATGATTGAAAAGGATTATCTAACCATTTCTAATTATTATTTTTTCTATAATTCCTTTTACCTTTTCAATCTAAAAATATTTATTCTTAAAAATAACAATAAGTAAAATTTTGAATAGAAATACTTCAAGACTATAAATGATTGAAAAGGATTATCTAACCATTTCTAATTATTATTTTTTCTATAATTCTTTTTACTTTTTCAATCCAAAAATATTTTTTTTTAAAAATAACAATTAAGTAAAATTTTGAATAAAAATGCTTAAATACTATAAATGATTGAAAAGGATTATCTAACCTTTTCTAATTATTATTTTTTCCATAATTCTCTTTACTTTTTCAATCTAACAATATTTATTCTTAAAAATAACAATTAAGTAAAATTTTGAATAAAATATTTCAAGACTATAAATGATTGAAAAGGATTATCTAACCATTTCTAATTATTATTTTTTCCATAATTCTTTTTACTTTTTCAATCTAAGAATATTTATTCTTAAAAGCAACAATTAAGTAAAATTTTGAATAAAAATACTTCAAGACTATGAATGATTGAAAAGGATTATCTAACCATTTCTAATTATTATTTTTTCCATAATTCTTTTTACTTTTTCAATCTAAAAATATTTATTCTTAATAGCAACAATTAAGTAAAATTTTGAATGAAAATAATTCAATGATTGATACGGGTTATCTCACCATTTCTAATTATTACTTTTCATAATTCTTTCTACTTTATCAATCTAAAAATAATTATTCTTAAAAGTTAGGATTATGTAAAATTGGGAATGAAAATGCTTTAAGACTATAAATGATTGAATAATATTTTAATATAGAAACTCTGAACTGTCAGGGGAAAACTTTGATGCCATTCAAATTTAAGAAACTTAGACAAGTTTCGAGAATAGTTATTTCCCACAAAAACTTCAATATATTCTATTATCAACATATTTCCGAGAGTTTACACGACAGGGTTTACATTCACTAAACAGTCTCGAAAAGAATTTAGATTAAAATTGCGTTAAATTTACTCAATATTTAAGCGCGAAAATTTTAAACTATTATACTAATGAAAATTTAAGTGATTTTCTTATGTTTTTATTCTTTAAGAAGCTTTGTTAAGGAAAATGTTAAAAATGAATTTAATTGTTTGAAGAAAAAAAAAGTAATTTTCTATGCATTTCTTGAAAAGATGATAATATCGCTCTTTTTGCTTAAAATCTTAAGCCTAAACAAATAATCGCAGGCTAATATAAAAACGGAAGCCTTATCAAAATCTGAGAAATCATTATCTAAGTCAATAAAAAGACGGATTTAAAATGGTGCAACAAATGATATTTGTGAAAGTGTTAGAAATTCCTAATAATTAAATAAAATTTTATAATCAAATAAAAGGAATTTTTAATCAAAAACAAAGAAATTGGTTTAAAATTATGCAAAATTTAGGCATTAATCAAATATAAAAACTCAAGAAAACTCTTAAAGCAATTCCAAAAAATAAAATTAAGTATATAATATTTTAAAAATATGTTTACGTCCTTAAATTAAACGATTTAAGATGTTCTTTTTTTGGACTCCAAGAAATTTAAAGTACCTGATTTTTCTTTCTTACTCAGCGTGCTTTATAATTTTAGAATTTACACATCACAAATGAATATAAAAATTAGAGAAAAAAAAAACAAAACTCTTATAGAAATCTGAGGAATTATTTCATAGTAAATAATGAAAAAGATGGTATTGGGGAGGGAGCCGGTATAGCCTGGCTGGTAAAGCGCTGAACCCCTATCTGACGGGTTGAAATTTCCATTCCCTATGGCCATAAACTCCCCGGGTGCAAAATGGTTGCTGGTACACGCTAAATTTGCCAAGATCACAAAGTCCTTCAAGTTTCCATAACAAATCAATACCTCTGGGTGTACTGGATCGTAGATTTATCGTGCTTTGGTTCAAGTCAAAATAATGATCTGCAAATGGATGGTGTGTGAATGTGTCCTCCCTGTGAAACTGGTTGTGATGTATGTATGTTGTCTCAGGATCATCCTCACGAATAGTTACATGGCCACCCTCAATAGCTCATTGTGCATCTCTAGTGTAACGTAAGTAAAAAAAGTACCAAATACTACAGTAGGGAACTGATTGTCCGGAATGATCGGCACCATTGCTATTCCGGATAACTGATTTTTCCGGTTTTCTGAATCGCTACAAAAAGCCGTTTTTTTTATTGTTAACCCCAACTAAAAAAATTTTTTTTTGGAAATAATCTTAAAACGAATAAAAAACGATGAAGTAATACACTAATGATTATTTCCAAAATGATGGTAGGATAAACATCTTTCAAAAAAGAAAGAAAAATCCTAAAATCTTATGAGGACAAAAAAAATTTTTCTTAAAAATGGCTGGAAAATGTATCGAATTTCGTTCCGGTTTTTTGGTTTTCCGGTTTTCTGATTTCCGGATAACGAGTTCTGTACTGTATTATAAAATAGAGGAATTTAGATTAAAATTTATGCAACAGTTAACAACATAAAGAACTCATGATAGCATAAAAGCCATCCTAAATTAACATTTAAGCTTGAAAAGAAAAGTAAAAATCTTATCAAAATCTGAAGAATCATTATCAGAGTCAATCGGAGAAAAAACGAAAGAAACTCACTGAAATCAATTGTATTGATAAAAAAAATTCTGGTGATAAATATTGAAATTTACATGATAAATAATTCATTTGATAATTGCTCTGTTCATTATGTTACTGATTTATCAGAAATTCTTGAACTTGAGATTGCAGTTTTTGTAACTCTAAATTTATTAAAACTGCAGCATTGAAAATTAAATTTAACTGTAAAGATGGTTTTCAAGCCAATACTCTAAAACCGCCAATTTTCAACAGAACCATAGTAATGTTAGGACTTAATTTTCCATCTAGTAGTGTAGTTTTTAAATCTGCGAAATTTTCTACCAAAGTGCAGACGTAAAAATTGCAGTATTTTTTAGTGACCCTGTATCCAGAAAACAAGATAAATCTTGCTAGATGATTACGACAATCTTAGGTTGTATTGATCATACTTTTTTCTCATTCAAAAAAAAAATGAAAATATGGGCGAGATAAGTTTTTGAGTCAAACCTTGTTTAATCTAAAGCATTTTTCCATATTACGAACCTAAAATATTAATATTACCAACCTAAATTAAATAACAATGGCCATTGCTCTCTCTCCAAATATACTACAAAAAAAGTTCTGACAAGTTTACCATAATGTGACGAAAAAAGATATTTTTGAAGAATAAAACGAACACTCTGGTAACTAAACCAAAATTTATGTTATTTAAAACTTCTATATGGTAATTCCCTTCGTTGTGGTGATGGTTTATCGGAAATTCTGGAATTCAAATTTATAGTTAGTATTATCACACATCTAGCAAAAATACAAAACCGAAAAAAGATTTAATAAAATAAATAATCTTCACGTGAGTCTCTGAAAAATTGCAAAAAAATTACCAAAATGATCCTTATAACTGTCATTCATTTCATCATTTATTTGGTAATTTAAACATTTTTTATACGTGCCGAATAGAATAGTAATTGATTTCAGAAAATGCTTACCCTTCTATGGTTTATTTGAAAGAGCGACTTATTTAAATGATTAATAGGAGTACGGTGACGGTTAATTATTTATTTTCCAGATACTATTCAATATCATAACAAAAGAAAAATGTACCTGAATGATGTTTTCGAGTGTTTCAATCATGCAGAACTAGGATAAATAAAGCTGTGGTGTCTGTTTATGCATCTTCTAAGGTGCCGTGGAATTTATTTATTCATTTACATTTGTACCGATTTTTCTTTTTTTAACTTTGTAAATACAGTTTATAGATTAAAGTCATTTTTCAATTTGAATAATAGTTTGAAAAAGACACCGACCGGCCTGTGTAGGGGTCAGGGAACTGACTTTGCATCAGAAAGGTTCTGGGTTCGAATCCCGGGCACGGCACGGATTTTCTTTCCTTCTCTGTACTATCTGTCCTCACTGTGGGACCAACGCTGGCCCACCTAATATGATGCCCCTGAAAAAATGACCAACAAATCTGCCCTTCAAATCAGACCTGTATGATGTAGGCCATTCCTCATACGGTCATTGAAAAAAAATATTGAAAAAGACAGCGCAAATATACATCCAATAGCGGTCAGTGAAGTAGCCATACCACATGATGAGGTCGGGGCTAAAGAGAATAGAAGGGCTGGTTCACTCCTTTGAAGTATCTCTCGCCGCGCCGATCCTCCGACGTCACTTTGGTGCAAAGCTCGCTCTTTTACTTCAAGAACGGAGCGTTTGGCCTTACTAGCTCTAACTAATATAGGATCATTTCTTTTTGCGAGATATTCTAAGACATTTGTTATTTTCTACAATGACTTTCCTCAGTTTTTGCAGTGAATTTACAAGAATTTAAAACTATTATCGAAATGCCAGTTTGCGCGATTGCAACTTGCAAAAATTCTGATATAAAAACAAAAGGAAAAAGTATAATTTTTCACGTGTTCCCTAAAGTAAATGAACAACTATGTAAAGAATGGATTCCGAAATGACACAGTTAATATAAAACAGCAATACGTTTATTCTGCCGTAAAGAACTTTTATAAAAATTCATTATCTAAATAGAAACCACCTCGCTACTTTATAAAGAAAGGCAGGTGAAAAGAATTAAAAAATAGATAAAGTCAAAGAAAATTATAGTTGAAATTCTCCTAATTTCATAACATATTTTTTAATGTAGTTATTCTAAATATTTATGATTTTTTTTAAAAATTTTATTCTCTTCAATTTAAATATCTATAAATTATATCATCGTAAATTTAAATGTCTATAAACAATTGCAAAATTTCTAACGTCATTATGAACCTAAATTATTATTTTGTTTCAGTAATTAGCGTTTAAGGTTGATGTTTCCTAAAGATTAAGTATGAACAAATTGCTATTAACGACATATTTTAAAATCAGGGATTCTAAATTTAACTTAACTTATCTTTATAAAAGAATATGTAGATAAAAAAAGTGTCGATATATGCCTTCATTTTTCTTAATAGTTAAAGTTAAAACTGAACTTTTTAAAATAAAGTATTTATCGTGTCATTTTCACCAACTAGAAAGACATTTTTATAAGTTTAAAATGGTATTTTTTTAATATAATAACCAAGAAAGTTTTTTCAAACTATGTTTATGAACGGAAATAATGTGTTAATTACGTAAAGTTTGAAGGCTAATAACCAGAAAAAGTCTAACTTATTTTTACAAAGAGAAAGATGCAAAGTTATCATATCTTTGCTTGCGATCTCCGAAATCTGTGGACACAGTGACGTCATGAGGAGGGAAATCGTAGCCTTCAGCTCTAAGAGCGGAGTGAACTAGCCCTTGTATTCTCTTTAGCCCTGGGATGAGGTAGCCTCCTGGAATTTATCTCAAGTAAAACAGCAAAACATAAAATGAAGCCTCTTTCGTCCAGGGTTTATTTTTCTTCCGCCAAACGCTTTTAAGCGTAGAGGTAGTGGGTTCAATATATTCTTACAATTTATTCCTATCTGTTTTTCAACATGACAAGAGACATCCATTGTATTTAGCAAACAAGCGTGCCTCATCATCAAGTTTGTAACACATTCAGGGTTACTGCGGTAGTCGAACCCACTACCTCCATTCTCCATAGCATATTGAGGAACTGTGACACAGTTTGACCAGGGAGGCATTTGCAAAACAAGTAAATAAAAAAATAAACATTACCATTATTTTTTATGTTACGAATACATATGCAGAATTATGTGCTTACTACAGTGCTATGTATGACTTATATATCTTTGTAAGTTGAAGACCAAGTAAGTTAGAGAAGGACACGATAAGGATGCATCTATCATGAAGATGGCTGGTTCGAATCTTACCGCATCAGTGAATATATCTTTCTAATGAAATATTTTGATAATTGAGAGATACAAAATAAAATACTCTAAGTGTTTTTGTGGTTCTATGTTCACTACAAAATTATGAAAGAAAATTGCTATTTTCTTACCACCGATGCGGAGTATAAAAGAACTACTTTAATTGTACAGTTTTCAAAGAATTTTTTTTTTACGAATTTTTAAACAAAAATGTATTTAGTTTTAAATTGCTCTGAAAATTTTGTTTAATTTTATTGAAAATTTTTAATGAAAATTACCTTGAATATTGAAATTTTTTTAAATATCCGTATTTCAGAAATATTTAAGCTATATTTTCGAAATTTCGTACAGTTATTGCCCATTAACCTAACCATATAATAACTAAAATACTTGTTGCGAGTTACAAATTTATTACTACATTTTTGTCATGAGGTGTTCAAAAAAACTCTTTTCCGTTTATAATTTATTGTTAGTCCCTCAAACCTTTACAAGCTTTAAACTTCATTGATAAGTATGAGAAATCATATGATCTAAACACTTCTGAAGTTATAAAATGATTATTTAAATATTTATTGAAAAATACGAAAAATTCTTTACCCTGTCCACCCCCGCAGCATAGAACAACCTTAGCCTCTATTCCTTTCAATGTATTCGTAAATCACCAACTATATTTAATTATTAGATTCTTATGGTAATTTGTTCCAGTTTCAAAATATCTTACATTTTCCCTTCCATAACCTTTACCTTTCTATTTCAAATGCTCCCAATAAATAAAATATTTCAATTTGTTTTTGTCGATTTTTCAATTATTTGTTCATAGAAATCATATTTCTTCATTAAAAAAGATATGATATCTAATTTTCATTCCAAAATCAAATCATTTTTATCGATTACATTATAAAAGGATTTTGTTATCCACCAAATTAAAATTTAATGTTTCACTAAATTTTAAATATATAGAATACCAAAGTCAGAATATGAAACATCCATAGCTGCTATTCTGTTCAAAATATTTCTGAATTACCAAATGTATTCAAAAAAATTCGATATAGTAGCTCTTTTAACCTTCCATTTTCAATAAATCCTACATCTTACTTTATAAACTGCTGCTTATGCTTCGAAGAATATATTTTATGGAAAGTTTCCGAACGAAAAAGGAGAAAATAAGAATTGTTGATCGTAAATAGACCAGTTATCGAAGGTCGAAAGAAAGCGAGGGTATGTCTTCAAGAAGCGTTCGATCACGAAAAGCGTTCCTTTTATCTATGGCGGGTTTCACTTACGGAAGGAGAGTGAGGCTAAAGCGTACATTTGATTCACTGTTTTGTTTTGGCACAATTGAACCATAAATAGACTAAATTATGCCTATCGCGCTTTCTAGACTTCTAAGACACGATGCTGAAACTATATACACTGTTCCTTTGAGATAAATTTTTATATGTTGCATCTAAGCAGTTTTAAGGAAAAATATTTCTTTACAAGAAATTTTCGCTATTGTTTTTATACACTGAGAAACAAATTATGGACAAAATAGAATAAAGTAACCTTTAACGTGATTTTGGCTCAATGGAAACACCAAAAAACGCGGTTATTTTTACGGACGTGATTAGGTGATGACTTTTGGTAAAATTAACAATAAAATATCGTTTTACAATTAGTATTAAAATATGGTTATAAAAATATGGTATATGTATCGTAAATTTATGATGATCCCTAAGAGCATGGCATAAAAATCATTTATTCGGTTACATTCACTTTTCTGAGTTTTATTACTAAAAGAATGATAATAAGAGCTATAACTTTGAAAACCAGAATTTCTAATAAAACGTTACCATATGAATGGAAATCTTTACTTTATGAATGGCTTAAGAACCATATATTTAGATTTTATAACGAAAATTGTCTTTTCTTTCACCAGAAATGTCTTTGCGGAACAGTACGATAATTTAACCCAAATTTTTTCTCCGTGAAGTGTTTTCATTTTTTTGCTGCGTCGCGTTTTCGTTTTGAATTTAACATTATATAGTCTTAGAAATATTAGAGTATATTTAAACCTCATATTGTTAGAAAATACAACCTTAATATCGTGGTAATTCGGAACATATTATCGTTCTTTTTCAAGTTAATTAAGCGATACTATGGTTCAAATTGAATATCGGTATTACTATTCTCATATTGTTAAAAATACAAAAGTAATATAAAATTTAGGTGAAACATAATGTCGTTAATCTTAAACTTAATTACACGATACTATAGTCAAGCTGGATATCAGTATTGCTACCCTCATATTGTTAAAAATACAACCTTAAAGCTAACTTGAAGTATATTGTCGTTCTTCTTAAACTTAATTGTAGGATATCAGGGTTCAACTTGTAATTTGGTATTGCTATATTCATGCGGTTAAAAATACAATCTTATTATAAAGCTAAGTTGAAACGTATTATCATCCTTCTTAAACTTAATTACACGAGATTTTTTTTCATTTTGAGCAACAAAAAAAAAATGGTCCAATTTAACACTTTATAAAGGTTGCAGAATGTATTAAATTTTCTTTCACAATTCCAATATCATATTTCAAGATACTGGCTCATAATTGAACTTATTTTTCTGAGAGTGAAAGCTATACTTTAAAATAAACTAAAATAAAATTCTTCTAATTGAGTACTTTTGGCTCGAGAAGAAGTGAAGTGATTATTATAAACAATGGGGTTTAAACCAAATTTAATTGGCTAGCAGTAAGTGACGTCACGCGTATGTATCAAACCTGATTGACTTCTTGATCGACAAATGCTACGATTTACCTACGACGACGTCACTCGCAGGTGTCCGGTTGTTTAATAAGATTTGTTTTCTTGTTTCTCAAAATATTAAAAACTGGTTTAAGTTTCCTTCAAAAGATGCTGAAAAATATTTTAAACATCAGAATAAAGTTGTAAAATCCTAATACCTAAGCAATGTTAAATTCTCTAGAATATGTCTGTTTACAAACAAATTCATTACTTTCCTACGTGTCTTAATCAACCATTTGAAATTATAATTTTATATAAGGCATTTGTTTTTATTTCCACGCAGTAATGAACATATAAATTTAAGTATTTCTTAAATATAAATTTAAGTACTTCTAAATATAAATTTAAGTATTTCTTCCTCTATGTCTCTAAAATGTTGCTCTTAAATTTTTTTTTCCTTGCCAACTTAAACAAAATATACAATTATTTACCTCAAAAATGATTTTATTGTTATATCTAAATATCTTTTTTTAAATATTCCATAAAAATCTTTTAAAAATATTTTAAACAATAAAATATCATTTAAACAGTAAAAAATTGCTTAAACAGTAAAATATCTTGTAAAGAGTAAAATATTTTTAAACAGTTGAACAGTTTCAGATACAGTTGTTCAGATACAGCTACGAATTGTTTAGAAATAGTGGTGGATAAAATCTACTAAATTGAATTTATTAAATCAAGAATCACAATTAATAAACTACCATTTGAAAATATTTATTCGCTGTCCGTAGCCAGTTGGCATCTCTGCGTATATAAATAAAACTATTTTTGTGTGTTCTATATTGCATTAATTTCTTCAGACCATTTTAGTAACTATAATAATATAAAAAATGTTAGAAATTTACTCGAATTATGTGTTTCTAATAATCTTTGCTTCTCTGGTCACCGGTGACCCCCCCCGGCTCTATGAACAAACTCGTCACCGGTAAACCCCATGGCACTCAACATGTTAACTAAGTGAACGTGTAGAAAATTTATATTAATGATAATATCTAGATAGCTTCCCTTTCCACTTCTTTTCTAATGTTTCTACTTTGAGAGACAATGCGGGTCTTTCTAACTGAAATTTTATCTCCTACCTGCTCTTTTATGATTGACTATAGAAATATCAACCATTGAAAATGTTACGAACAGGATTTTATCATAAACAGGTCTATTAATGTTCCCCAAAACAATAGTACAATTGTACGAAACAAACTCCCCCAAATAAGTTTGAAACGCATCCTACTCGGCGTTTATTTGAGACTGATTCACAGCATAATGCGCCAATGTTACAAATAGATTTTGAAGTTAAACTTGTGAAAGATCATTAATTTATATAGTGATAGTAGTGTCGTGTGTACGGAAGATCAAATATACCCATGGGTTGAAAGCGCACAGGTGACAATCTCGGTGATCTTGTTCGAGTAGAGTCGCTCTACGTCAAAGGGAGAATTTATATAGTTCATTGTATTTTAAAAATATTTTGCTGGCAATTATTTTGCTAATTAATTCCAAACTCGTAATTTTTAATAAAATTCTATATAATGTGAGTTCTTGATGAATAGGAATTAATTCTAATTTCATTATTAATTCTGATTTTTATTTATTTTTTTTAATTGAAGAAGTCGAAGAAATTATAAAATTTTAAGATGCAATGTAAAAGTGACAAAATCTATTAAAACCAATATTAAGGGAAAAGTTTTTTTACGATTGAAATGTACAAAAATGTTTTTGAGAACTTTTAATTAATTTTTAAAAATATGAAATCGTAACCATTTTTTTTCTTCTTTATTATTGCGAACACTTGCTTCAGCATTGAACTTGAAGGGCTACCTTATCAGCCTGTTAAAACGTAAAAGAAAAAAGGACAAAAGGGAGAACATTAAGCGGATATTTTGAAAAAATAAGCAATTAATAGGAAAGATTAATATATTTTCTAAGTTACCAAAAAGTACAAATTTTCGTCAACATTATTACCAGCTTCACACGTTTTAACATAGATTCTACCGGACTTTAAAACCTTATAATTTTCTAAAATTTAAAAACCCTAAAATGTATCTCTTATACATTCACTTGATAATTACTTTTATCAAATATATATTTATAACGCCCGGTGGCTGGGCGGTAGCGCTTCGCGTTGTCGTGCCACGGGTCCCTGGTTCGATCCTCCGGCCGGGCGAGGTTGACTCAGCCTTTCATCCCTTCAGTGGGTCGATAAATGAATATCAAGCATGCTTGGGAATTGAACACTGGGGTTCGGCTGACCACCTGACCGGAAAATCCGCTCCTGCACTCCAGAGCCCAAGGTCAAGAAAACTGAGACGGGCACAGAAGGCCTTGGCCCTCAAAGGCTGTCGCGCCGCGGAGTTTATAGTTAAATATATTTATGGGAAAATAATTATTATATGTTTGTAAAAAATTTTGTCAAACCATTGGCTCTAATAAGTTATTTATGTAGCAATAGAGAAGATAGAATTGAATATTCGTGTAAACACTTTAAAAATTAAAAGCATCCAAATTGTTTCGGGAAAAATTAAACTTTAAAATTTTGAACTTTTAACTTTTACAAAAATTTAAAAAAAAACATTAGTGTACAAGAAGCTAGAATAATTCTAAATTAGGATCGTATTATAAGTATTTTTTTTTAATTATTCTTTTTACCATTTTGAAAATACTATATGAATGTGTACTGTTATAAAATACAATCACCGTTGTCTTATAAAATAATTAATCTTAAAAAATAACGAAAAATGCAGGAAATTGATTTTTAAGAAATTATAATCGCAATAGAAGTATTAGAATATCATAGACATAAAAAAATTTACATTTTTAACCGATTTCAAACACACGCTTTTATATAGCCTTTCAGTAATTAATTAATTTTTAATATTAAAACTGTAATTAATATTGAAGAAATGCATTATCATTGAAAAAAGAAATTTAAATTTAATTATTAAATGGCTTAGGTTTTTTCTCTTAGCATTTGAAGAGAGTTCTGTATATATTATTACTGATGTAAAATTAAAAATTCAAGCAAGTATAAGTTCTTATGATAAGCATACATATTTTTCACTTACAAAGAACTCTTTTTTCGTAATATTTAATCTCGAGTGTCTCGTTATGAATACAATTTTAAATTATTTAATATTATTAAGAAGAAAGTGTGTCTAACTGAAGATTTAATCTTAGAACTTTTTAAGACTTTGTTAACTATTTCTTCGAGAAGAAAATATAGCGATTTTAATTAAAATGTAAACGACAGCTACCCATTTTAAAGTAAACCTTTTTAAATGGTTGATATTTTTGTTTGTTCATGGAATAGTTTTCTATTTTTATAATTAATCTGATTAAATTTTTCATTCAAAAAAAAATAATCTGAAACCCAAAAATTACAAAATTGTTGAGATAAAAGAATAATAAATTGCTATAATAATAGCTGAATTTGTAAATCTCTCAATATCTAGGATCACGCTCAAGCGGGATCAGCACTTTATTATTTGCAATTGTTTAAAAATCATTTCATTTACTTTAAATAGCACCAACACTGTAAAAACTATGGTGTAATATTTTTCCGAAAATATTAAATAACCTGAAAAATTTCTGAAGGAACGCTTTTTTCCAAGTTTCAAATTGAGCTTCTATATACAATGTAGGTAGTATGAAAGTTCTAATCATCTACTAAAATGCAAAAAATTTACATCAATATCATTTTCCTTTACAACACATATTAAATTTATTCTCTTTCGAAAACACCAATGTTGACGCGTTTTGATTTCGTCCGTAATTATTTAGAATCGATAACGAGTTGGCGAGTGCTTGCGGCTGTCTTCAATATTGCTTTTCATCTACAGAAATTAAAGCTCACTGTTAAGACAATGCTAGTGCGTTAAAGATATTTATATTTTAATTTTCAAGTCTCTTTCAGCTATATTAAATAATTTTATATTGTACAATTTCTTTTCACCCCATCTCTGTTAAGCTTAGTTCAAAACCTTCCTCGTATTTTCTCTGCCACCGCTCATATTTCATTTACATACACATTTTATTTTTTTAAGAATTAGTGCATAGATACCACCTATATAACTAATCCTTACTTCATAACTCACTGATTCTTATGTGTATCATACAGTAATTGTAAATTTTTGTGTTAATAAATAACAAACATAATGGTTGGTGGCGGCTACTTTACACCAAGTGGTGTAAAGGAACTTTCTATGTATTTCACAACACCAAGAACTCTTTTTGAGATTCGGTGTAGTAGAATACCTTTTCAGAATAAAGTAATTGCCCCCATTTTCGGTGCTCAAATACAAGAAACAATTATATAATGTATAAGCATATCAAATAAATTGATATTTAACAAAATAGGGAAGTCGTAAAAAATGTTTAAAAAATCGTCATTTTGAGAAATCGGAATTAAGGAATCAAAATTTTCCTTCCTACAACCAAACTAATATTATCTTAGTAAACATTTTCTGCTGAAATGGTTGATATTGAATAAATCAGTGTTAAGAATAAATCAATGAACTTGTATAATAACAGTAGTCAAGGACAAGTTATTAATTCTCCCTAGTTTAAAAAATCGTCTGCTGTCAAATAGTAAAGTTATGTTTTAATAGTAAAATTTTTTCTAAACTCTTAAGGTTTCTGAATATTAAGCATTTTAATCTTCTATAAGTTATTATTGAAACTAAATTTTTAACACGTTACAAATTTGAGCTGTAGAACAATTTGTAAATTAAAACGAGCTATAAAATAGAGAGCATTAAAATAAAGCTTCAAAGTTTTCAAAAACTATAAAGTATTTTTGAATGACTCATCAAAAACTTTTTGACCGGTCATTGTTATAGCTTTTTAATATCTCATTTTGATATTTTTTTTCTTAAAAAAAAATTAAGCTTACTATGTAGTATACATAAAAGTCCTTACAGCTTTTGAAAAAATCATCCTTCTATAAGTCTCAATTGATTCAATGTAAAAAATATGCATAGAAAACAATACCTCACTTGTTTAGATAGCAATGTCAATAATAGGTATAAATAATAGGTATAAGTACTTTTTGTGCTTGAAATCACTGTAACTTTGAAACTGTAAGCTTGATTGTCTCGTTGTTGCTGTTGTTGTTGTAAACAAAAACAACAACAACCACATAAAAACTCTTACAACTTTTGAACTTATCATCCTATTGGTTTAGTTTTAATAGATTAAGTGTAAAAAATAAACATAGGAAACAATGCTTCACTTGTTAAGATGGCATGTCAGATGTATAAGTAGGTGTAAATACAAAAATTTTATTTTTGTGCATGGAATCCCCATAACTTCGAAAAATCGATTGTCTCATTATTGGTCACATTCAATTTCCCATACTATGAAATGAAAAATATATATATACATAAAGAAGTACTACAATTAAGCAGACTATTTGTAAGATTTTAATTGCAACAGATGTCTGTGCTACCCTAAATAAAATAATTTAAAACCACTCTGTTCTCAGTTTTTGGACAAATAGGATTTAGTTGTCAGTTCAAAAGTAAGAATACTCTTACTTTTGGGAAAAAGATACAAAATGTTCATGGTTCAATATTTCTTGTAACGGGGAGACGTGACGGTTCTTGTAACTTTCCAAATATTGTTTATAACGAATCACTGAATCGAAGATGAGTTTGTGTTAATACTTATCTTTATACTGGATTTGAAATTCTGAAAGCGTAATAAATCTGAGGCATATGAAATATGAACTATACTAAAAAAAATTGGAATTATTAGTATATTAAAAAAAATTTGTTAACAAAATGCACGTTTCTCGATAAATATATTTTATTTGCAACATTTTTTTACATGAAAGAATTATATTTTATCAACAAAAATTTTTTTGTTTGTTGTGAAAATTATCAACATTTTAGGAATAAAGTTTTAAAAAAACAAAAATTGAAAATAAAATATTTTTAACATTAAGATAAAACACAATAGATTGCTACAAAGTCGCAGTTGCTCAAGCGATAGAGCACTCACCTTCCACTGGGTTGACCCGGGTTGAAATCACAGCGATAACTGCAACGATGCCCGCTCATGGCTTTCCCCGATCACAACTCTGACGTAAAATATCTTCAATCATAAATGGATCATGGGTTAAAAACTACCTGAGGTCAACCAAAACTAGCAGGTTTCAAGATTGTCCTCGCTATGTAACGTAAATGCGGATTAATTCAATCAAAAAGTCTTACATGTTGTTGGCTCCAATGCTTGATCAAAGAGTTTAATAGTCTTCTGCGTAGGGTTCAAAATTGCATTGAACATTGATAGTCGTAAATTCAAAATTAGTTTGGTTGACTGTTCAACTCAGTCGGTAATAATAAAAAATAAAATTGACTGAAACAAAAATGAATTTTCATTTTCACCCTTAAAACTTGTGTTTCCCTTAAAACTATAGGAATAAAAGTGTGATAGGCACAATTTCCTTCCTTCCTATGCCTGATGCGTTAAAACAGAAAGGAATACTGAGATATATTGATTATGCTTCGAAAGGAAATGGTAAAGCAAATAAGGGAACAGGCAACACTCCGTAACACTTTCGACTAGAGTTTGGTGTGAGTGGTTTCCCAAACCATAAATAAACATTCTTGAGTATATATTTAAGGATTCGAAAATTCTCGGTGCGATCGTCATGGAGTGATTTTTTGGCGAGAACAGAATCCTTAATGGCCTTGAATTGGGTACCTAGAGAAAGATTGTGACGCCAAGCTCTCAATTGTTGCAGTTGCTGGATCAGAATAACTGATGGCGGGAGTTGAGAAATTTCGGAAATGTAGTTGAGTCAGTTTTCATTTTAAGAGAATCCTTACAAATGGGAATGTATCTTGAATATTTGTGAAGTAGAAGTAAATGTTAAAAACATAATAAAATCATTCTTTGCTTTGAGAAATATTTTTTTAGAGTAATGGAGTATCAAAATATTAAAATGTAATCAAAATATTAATAACTCACATTTCTTAAAAAGCGTTTCCCATAATAAATATAATAAAATCCTTGTCAAAAATTCATTCCATAATAGAATCATTGTCAAAAATGAAGTAAAAAATATGGAAGTAGAGAGTCGCAATTATGATCGTTGTCATATTAAAAAACAAGAGAAGTTACCACAATTTGACGTATCAATATTGTAAGGTGTAATTGAAAGCATGAAAAGCTGTATTGTAGCAGACTAAAAACTCGAAGTTTTTTTCTTAAATAATTACCTTTCCTCTCTAATTCCTCAGTTTTCCTGATTTTATTCCTTCATCAGTAGTGATTTTTCAAATTTCTTATTTGAAGTTTAATGTAATACACAATCGAATAAAATTTCTTCAAAAATATGAGAAAAAGCAATAATTAGTGTTTTATTTTTAGACTATACAATAAAGGACACTTTTGCATCAAATAGAATCGCAAAAAAATGTAATTATAGTTACAATTTTAAAGGAGGAAGAAAATTTTATAAATATTAAATTCAGAAAATATTTCATTATTTTATTTATTTTTATTTATTATTTTATTTACCACCTAATTTTATTTTAATAAGGAATGTAAATTTGCATCGTGTTTAATTAACCATTCTAACTTTTTATTGTACTGTATTAACTACTTTACTGATTCTTATCTGTATCATATCCTACTGCAGTACTAGTGAATGCAAAAAAATAGTGGCGGCATCCAAGTAGTGTAAAAGAACATACTTGGAGTTGATTAACTACACCAAGAATCAAGAATTATGTACAGTGTTACACTACACACCACTTTAGTGTAAAGTAGTTGCCACCATTTTTGTTAATGATATTCGATAATTTTTTTTCACTGTGTACTCGTAAAATAAAATTTTCGAGAGATGAGAAAATTTTACTACAACATTACGCAATATATATATATATATATATATATATATATATATATATATATATATATATATATATATATATATATATATATATATATATATATATATATATATATATATATATATATATATATATATATATATATATATATATATATATATATATATATATATATATATATATATATATATATATATATATATATATATATATATATATATATATATATATATATATATATATATATATATATATATATATATGGTCACTCCAAATTTATCAATACTTTCTCAAGTCAAAATGAGCTTCATTTCATATTTTAGGTACAAAGTTCTATATTAAAACCTAAATATTCACAGAGTCTTATTTGTTAAAACTACCATCTAGTAAGATATTTTTATGTTTTAATAAAATTATAGTATAGCTACTAAAGCACGAAGATACTCGGTATTAATGTATGGAATTTGTTATACATACATACCGAAATCTTTCGATATATTATAAAATGAAAATAATTATGAAAATAACTTTTCAAAATGCATGTACTTCAGATGAATAACTGCAAAGTACAACACTATATAAATATGTATCCTATTTTGAAATAAATGTATTCTTTTGTGCGGTGTCGACAATATTTTGCGCTACAATAGATCGAAGAAAATACGTAGAAATTCGAGTTTCGGATTTGCATTGTACCTATCCTTAGAAGGAGTTGAAAATCATCCCTAGCCTGAAGAATAATTTTAGAGCACACAATGAAGAATGATTTTCATATAAGGAATTGGACATGTATTTCGAAATCAAGGAAATATGATACTTCGAAATTGGTTCTCTGCAAAAAATAGTTTGTGTTGTGAAACGAAAAATATTTTTTGATATATTTATTTCTAACTTTGTTGTTGTGGTCTGACTTCTTACACCAGCTCGTTAAAAGAGTTATAATATAATTAGATTTGCTGCTAAATCGTAGCGTTTTTTATGCTTTGATTTAACAGTCAATCATACTGGACATTCACGGTTGACGTCGCTTCCATGTACTAAATTAAATATGATCCAAAAATAGATTCAGGGTGATACTAAATCAAACCTAAGAGCTGTAACGTTAGCGTTTTGTGTATATGTCACGGCGAAATACCGAAATCGGTGGTTGTTGACTTTCACCGGTGAACGTCGAATATTTCATTACATTCTTGTACATTCGGACCCTCACCGGTGTATGTCGACAATCACAGATATGCTTCGGTGAATGTCCGAAATATTTATTACATTCGATTTGATATGAATTTATTCGTGGATATAATTACATTTATTCGATATTTTAACCCTACACTAATGTTTTTTTAAGGTTAAGTGCCACTTCCCGGTATACCCTACACTGATGTTTTTTAAGGTTAAGTGCCACTGCCCGGAATACAATTGCCCGGTATACCCTACACTTATGTTTTTTTAGGGTCAAGTGCCATTGCCCGGTATATCTTTGCCCGATACTCCAAACACTGATGTTTCTTCTAATCTATCGTCAGTAAGTATTAAAATATGGAATAAATATAAATATATCAAATAAATATAATAATATTAACGAATAAATTAATATAAAATTTGATATAACAAATATTTCGGACATTCACTAAAGCGACTATGTGATCGTCGACATTCACCGGTGAGAGTCAGAAATAAGGGAATTTAGCACATATTTCGGACATACACCAAGCGACTACATGAATGCTGACATTCACCAGTGAATGTCAACATTCTCCAGATTTCGTTGTTTCACCGTAACATATACACAACTTCTTCCTCTCGAGTTGCACTTACCAATCTGTTCGAATTTTGATATGCGCAATAATATCCCCACATGACATTCTTTTTATAATCGCCAGGCTATTTTCTAGAAAACTGCAGTCTTCGAAAAAATTTGACAAAATAATAGACTGTTAATGTTAGTATATGTTATGATTTATTGGGTTGTTCGCAAAGTAATTTAATGAAAACCATTTTTTTGTAGTGAATAAATATTGCAATACCTGGCACAAAATTTTTTACCATCTTTCTAGCAGTAGCTTAATTTCACGCTCATAAAATATTTGTTCTTCGCTGGCAATAAATTGATGCAGGGGAGTTTTGACCTAATAATTTAAAGTAAAGAATTTACAGTCTATTAAACATTTGAATAGACTGGAAAATTGTTGGTAAAGAACCCATTTCTCGTCCCCAGGTATGATGTGCTTTAAAAATGAATAATTTTCTTAACGTTTGAGAAGCAAACCATAAACGTCAACGTGACGGTACAAATTTCTTTACGTAGGAACATGATGAACCCATATTTGGCGCTTTGACATAAAACCTTTGGCGTTTTAAATAACCATTAACTGTCAAATTCAATAAATTTAATCTCTCAGTGGCCTCACGAGTTGTTATTCACCGGTTTACATCAATTCATTCCTTATTGTGTCTCATCAGCTAAACTAACTGTTGCAGGTTCAGTTCAAGTAACAGTTCAGGTATCTTAAAAGCCAAATCGAAATTTTGCAAACCGGTTTTGGCACTGACGTGCTGACAAAACGCCTTTTTTTGGGGGGTAAAAAACTAAACTATGTCAAAAATGCTACTTCTCATTTTCCATATACCATATACCATATTCCATATACCATATTCCACTAAAAATATTACTTAATCAAACTTTTTCTCAAGCAAACCATGCTATAATAGCTGTCAAAATATATAATGATTAGGCAGCTTTAATATGATTTTTTTGAGAAAAAATATAATTAAGCACTCTGTTGGTAAAAAATGAAACTTTCCGAGCAATCCAATACATTGAAGTAAGCTTCCGATCACATGAAATATTGTTTAATGAAACTTTATGCCACGATATTCTGATAGGATCCCAATTTGATTAAATTTTAAATTATAATAATTATAATAATTATAATAATTATAATAATTATAATAATTATAATAATTATAATAATTATAATAATTATAATAATTATAATAATTATAATAATTATAATAATTATAATAATTATTTCCAAGAATACTTTGTTTACAAGAGTTTGTTAGAATATCGTATCGGTAACTTACTAGTATTTGTAAAATGCTCTTTTGGACTCTTCCATTCTTTTTTATGGGGGGGGGGGCTTTTTAATTTGGGCTTTGTCAATTCACTTTCATAGAGGGAACAGCGAGAATTTTTATATTAACAATATGTTCCACAACTCCATCAAATTCCATCATATAATAAAAAGCTAATCTTAGTATAATATAATTAAGTATACCAAATCACATTCTTTGTAAATAAATCATTTAGAAGTAATGGTAATCAATAAAAGTAAATTTCTAATTTCTTCGCATTTCCTCTCTCAAATACCATATTACGGAAGAAAAATAAATCCATATCTTTTACCTAAGCCTTGAGGACAGGTTTTTTCATTCCTAACAAACCACCATACTTTCATTTCTTTTTTTCCAATAACAACAGTAGAGTGACAACTCTTCTTCCATTCTTGGAATCTTTACTTTTGTCTTATTGGTGGGAATGCTTTGAAAAGAAGAAGAAAAAATAAAGAAAAGAAACACAAACATGCTCAAGAAAAAGATAGGAAAAAATCAAACCTGAAGAGGGAATATCACATTCCTAATCTATACAGATACTGCTATCTGGGGAAAAAAAGGTGAAACTCCCTCAAAATAAATAGATAAGGTAAAGTAGGGATAGAAGAGGGAAAAAAATAGATACCACTTCCTCCTTATTTGAGACAAGTGGAAACAAAAGAAAGCCCAGGATATTGATTAGAAGGTATGGAAGATGGTATTGCATAAACTATATAAGCCGCCAACACATTTTTATCTTTTCCTCCGTTTTTATGTAGGTTTTTTTTTCACCAGTCTGCTAACCATTTCATCCTCCGATTTAAGCCCCTGATAAGTTTGAACGAGCTATTTAACGCGTTCATACGCTTGATTATTATAGCAAATTTTGTCCATGTAGACGTAGAGATTTAAAAGTGAACAGTTTATTTTTCTTGATAGTTGGGTTTGCTTATACTGATAACTGTCAATAAATCGCCTATCTTCTACTGAATGAGATAAATAATTAAATAAATTAATAATAAATTTCAGTGGTTTCAAAAATCACTTCAAATTATTCTCGAATTTTAAATAATTTTTTAATAATTATTTTTTCTCTTTAAATGGCGGGCACTTGGTTCTATTTCCCATTGGCCTCAGAAATGCCAGAATTGCTACTCTCTTATCGTTACCCAGAGAACACCTGTGACTAAGCCGCGATGGTGGAGTAGCGTCGCCTACGTTATACAACCACAAACCCGTTTACAGACGGATTCACACAGAAAAATGAACATAGAACACAGAGAGAAAGAAAGTTACATCCATGCCTACGGTGGGATTTGAACCCACAACCACTGGCCCCGTATTCCAGTACAGTAACCACTAGACCAGTGATTATTATTATTACTTACTTTTCGTAAAATGTTTATTAATTTAATTTAAGAACACCTATTGCTTGTCTTGAATTTGAAAATCATATGTTCATAAGATCATATATTATATCTTTACACTATCCAACCATGACCATACACCTAGTCCATTCTTTTAGAATCTATGGAGTCTAAGTCAGAGACCGAACTAGATCATTGTTCCATCATCATTCAATCGATTCCGTTTGCGCTATTCCTATTAAATGATTCGTATTCCTGCCCCAGTAGAAACGTCTTCCTTTTGGTTGCATCTGTAAATGATTGAACATTGAAGGATTTCAAGTGGACAAGAAAATGAACTGACATCAGCTTAGACATTTTTATAGTTTAACTTCCATGGCAACAGTGCCATGTAATTTTGACCTCGGACAAACACCGTAGACAGTGCTTGAGCATTTTACCCTCTCTTCAAACTTTCGCAATCAACGAAAAAACTTTCAGAATGCGAACCTTGCTGCGTATACACATCGGTTATCTATTCGACTGCCAGGATCCATGTTACTACCCCTGTCTCCTTAAAACAGCACTCACTTTGAATTTGAATCTGTTATGAAATCACTTAAAGTGTTAAAAAAAACACCTTTCAATTGATATAGGTTCAACATATAGCGCTCCGGTTGCGCAGTCGGTAAGGACGTCGCTCACTTCAAAGTTAAGGAGACAGGGGTAGTAACATGGATCCTGGCAGTCTAATAAATAACCGATGTGAATACGCAGCAAGGTTCGCATTCTGAAAGTTTTTTCGTTGGTTGCGAAAGTTTGAAGATAGGGTAAAATGCTCAAGCACTGTCTACGGTGTTTGTCCGAGGTCAAAATTACATGGCACTGTTGCCATGGAAGTTAAACTATAAAAATGTCTAAGCTGACGTCAGTTCATTTTTTTGTCTACTTGAACTGAGGTGTTTTTTTAACACCTTAAGCGATTTCATAACAGATTTCAATTCAAAGTGAGTGCTGTTTTACAACAACACTGAAAATACCAAAACCAATTTGCTGCATAATTATTATAATTACAAAGAGAATCCAGATTTCAACTGTAAGGGGAAAATGCAGGATTTGGTTAAGGTTTTTAATACATGAATAACGCTGCGGCTGTATAGCTATATGCAACACGGTATTATTGATTAAATTATTTAAATCATTTTCAAGATACCCAGAAAGTAAAAAAGAACGAACGGTCAAATAGTTTGAGATAAATGCATAGGACCAAAAATCTTAAATATAATGCGTCATTGATATCAACATCGACGCCTTTCGAAAAACACTTCTTTAGATCGACAGAAATAAACTGCATCTGTTGATTATAACAGTTCTGGACTCTTGTTTTATTCTTTTCAAATTAGGTAATCCCTGCACAGTAACAAATCTCAAATGCATTGAACGATAATCTATGCACAAATTTATTTCTCTTATGGTGCACCAAAAACATGTGCATTTCTCTATCTAAATCGACAACACTATTGTCGTCTATATAATTTATTTTGTTAGCTTGTCCTAATCTAAGTATTTTAAGTAGTTAGTTTTACGCTAAGTATTTATTAGGAATAATTTTGTATTTTATAGAAATAAAATCTTAATTGCGAAACTTAATCTTAAAATCTTAATCTTAATTATTTAGATTTATATTTTGATCCTTACTGAAATAACTGTAGAAAATTGAAGCACAAAAGGAACTGTGGTACCGCATACTGTCATACCATTTATTAGTGACGTAGCTTGCTTTTATAAGCAATAACATACAATATCCACCGAAGAGTCATTCCATTATGACCACCTTCCATCTATAACAATGGGCTCGCCCAGGTTTTCATGGTTTCTCGCCCAGGGACAATGTTTTCATGGGGAACATTAGGACCCATAATCCTCATAGAACAATCCCTGACGTCTGTAAGCTACTTGAACATAGTTGCGGACCAGATTCACCCATTCATTGCAACAGTTTTTCCTACGGGGGATGGTGTTTACCAACAGGATAATGCACCATGTCATAAGGATCGAATCGTCAAGGAACATTCCAGTGACTTTCAAGTCATGTCTTGGACCCCAAATTCACCGGACCTTAATCCAATAGAGCATTTGTGGCCCTACTTGGAAAACCAAATTCGTGCTGACACGCTACCCCCTCGCAATGTGAGGGAATTGCAGGACCAGTTGGTGAGCGCTTGGTACCAGATACCTCAGACTACCTATCAGAATCTTGTGGAATCAATGCCACTACGGGTGCTAGCAGTTTTGAGAGTTAAAGGTGGTCCTACATGTTATTAGCAAGGTGGTCATAATGTAATGGCTCTTCGGTATATATTAGTGCAAGTAGTTAGTTAAAGTTGTTCATTCAAACATTGTAGAACTTTTGGGAAGATATTTTTTCCTATACCGAAAGTTGTTTTAAGTTCATTTGACTTTAGAAAAAAATCAAATAATTAAATGATTAATAAATTAATAAAAATAACAAATAATTCTGATTAATACATATTTTTTCACGGAACAAATATTTACTACACTCCTTGACTACACCTTGAACGAAACTAAGGTTCCACTAAACACCGATTTATGATAATACGGTTTAAAATCTTGGTTAAATTTTGAAAGAATGATGTTAACTTACTGTTAACCGAACCGTTATGATTTGTGCGTATTTCATGTTCAAATTCAAAATATTTTACCGTTTAAAATATTGATTGTTGATTTATTAAGTTTTTATTAAATTGTCTCTTCTAACCATTCAAAAATAATGATTTAATTATAAATTAACTAATTATTGATTGATTTATAAACTAACCTTTAAAACATGTAATGGATCATCTTAATGCATTCTATTTCGCCTTAAGGTTTATCAAAATTTTAGGCACATAATCCTAACGGCATAATCACATATAGAACAGAAAGTTTCGAAATGGATTTAATGCCACTAGCTTTAATTTCAATATTCATCGAAATGAAGAAATTGAAGAGAAGGAATAGTCTGTTGATACATCCTGAAATATATACTTTATGCGTGATTTATTTTAACATTTATAAGACGATTAAACTTTGTCAAATGCGGAATGATGTTTAATATCCTGTAAAGAAATGTCATTAAATCATACACTTTCAATTTTACGGTAAAAGTTGTTATTTAGTGATAATCCACTAATTACTTTAAAATGTTGATTAGGTTAAAAATAAGTGTGGTTGAAAAATTAATAAGAAATACAAAAAAAATACTTCATTTATAATTGACAATATTGAATTTGAAATTGATAAACAAACACCAACACGTATATATTACTTATGTAATGTATTTAGGTTTGAAATTTACAAGTAAATAGAAAAAAATATTTATTTTAAATATGAAAAGTTATTTCTTTGGATGGAAAGTCATTTCTTTATATACAAATTCATTTAGGATTTTGATTTGCCCCAGAACGTTAAAAAATCTTAAATAGGTCGAGTTTTTTAAAGGTATAAATATTAGCATATATGGCAACGTTACTTTTAAAAAGTAACGAGTAAAAGTACAAGTATTTTTAAAAAAAGTAACGAGTAAAAAGTAAAAAGTTCTTATTTTAAAAAGTAACGAGTAAAAAATGCAAGTAAAAGTACAAGTACTGAGCAAAAAAAGTAACGATTCAAAAGTACATTTCTAGGAAATCGAAAATTCAAAGTAACCTAAAATTTTATTGAATAATATTCTTATGTTCTTTAATGTTTTTGCAAAATTGTTGTTATTTATTTAACTAAATTTAATTTTAAAAGTTATGGATATTAATTTATTTTTAAATTCGGAAGAATATTATAATATAATTTTGTAATATAATCGTATAATATAATTTTAAAATCAAATATAATTTTAATATCAAACTTTTTATGGATTTGCACGAAAAAGAAATTTTATCTATTGATTTTAATTTTTAGTTTATTATTTTTATTTATTTAAATTACCATTGATTTAAAATTGTTTTACTCTTTAGAATGGCGTTTTAAAAGCACAAACATAAACAAAGCAAACACGAGGTTTCAGATAGCTTTGTGATCTTGTGAGCTGAACTAGTAAAAAATAATTGAATGTGCAGTATAAGTTGAAACAGAATGTATTTAGTACTTATACACGAAGTTAGCTGTGAATGCATATATATTGCACATTAATTTTATAAATTAAAAAAAACACACACATATATATGTATATATATATATTTTTTTAGAAAGCTTACCGAGTTTTAGAAAAAAGTAACGATGTCATACGACATTTCCGTTACAAATACTTTTATTTTTTCCATAAAAAAGTAACGAAAGTACAAGTAAAAGTACTAAATTTAAAAAGTAACGAAGTACAAGTAAAAGTACGTACTTTTTACTTGTACCGGCGGTACAAGTAACGAAAGTAAAAGTACTGCCATATATGAATATTAGCATTTGAGTAAAGTAATTAAAGAGAATGAAGGAAGCTAAATGAACAAAAACCTGCCTATTAGTTTGTTGTATACCATTTATTTATAGTTTGATTGGTACCATCCCTCAGATTAATAGTTAGAAACAAGATTATAAACGAGACTATCGAAAACATTATACATTCGTTTGAGCAGGACGTGAGGAAAGAGAATTTACATTGTGCATTATTGTACGATTAACATTGTACATTATTGCATAAAAATTTCAGAGTAGTTTTACTGATAAGTCTAGCTTATAGCTCAGTAGCTCATACAGAGTCTAATAGGTTTTGGTTAATAAACAATTTGGCTTGATTTTGGTTTGGTAATAGGTTTTGGGTAGGTCTTGGTTTTATTGCTGCATATTACGAATTACACTGAAGAGCCAAAAAAACTGGTACAGGCATGAGTACTCAAATAAAGGGGTGTGGAGCCAATCAAAGTACAGCGCTGCGATCGGCAACGCGTATATAGGACAACGAGTGTCTAGCACAGTTCTTAGATCGGTTAATGCTGTTACAATGCCAGGTTATACAGATTTAAGTGAGATTGAACGTGGTGTTATAGTCGGCGCACGGGAGATGGGGCATAGCATCACCGAGATAGCCATGAAATTTGAATTTTCACGAACGACCATTTCACGAGTATACCGTGAGTATCGGAAATCCACCAAAATCCCCAGACATGAACATTATTGATCATATTTGGGATGCCTTGCAACGTGATGTTCAGAAGATATCCCCATCCCCTCTTACTCCCACTGACTTATGGGCAGCCCTGCAGGATTCATGGTGTCAATTATCTTCAGCACTACTTCACACATTGATCGAATCCATGCCACGTCGCGTTGTGGCACTTCTGCGTGCTCGCGGGGGCCCTACACGAAATTAGGCAGGTATACCAGTTTTTTTGGCTCTTCAGTGTAATATTTTATACTTTTTATTTTATAACTGTCGTTGAACAGCCGACCCAATTTTCGGATTTACGACTACTAATGTTCAACTACAATGTAGCCCTGTAATTTTGAACCCGATCCAGATGACAATGAAACTCCTGGATCAAGTTTGGGAGAAATTTCCTTTCGTGGAGATGAATGACTTTTTGAGGGAGCTAACCCCAATTGCGTTAGATGGAGAAGATCACGAAAACCTCCCACGGTTAGACTGACAGCAAGGGAACTCTAACCCATAGTCTGTCTACCACTGAGCATATTTTTCATCAGCACTGTGGTCGGTGCAAGTCGGATGCGGAATTCGTATCGACCAGCCATTACTGGGAATCGAGCCCGGTTCACCTCATTGGCAGGCAAACGCTCTATCCCCTGAGCCATCACGGCTCCATGAATTAGTATTGAGAAATTTATGAGTATCCCGCCCGTATTTAATGATAGCTAAATTTTTAAAACGTGCTTTATAAATCCTATTGTGTGAATTCCCCGGAATGCAATAAAAATAAAATAAATTGCAATTATTTAGCAAGCACTGATTCAGCAAGATATGAAACAAGACCAAAAAACGAAGGATTTTTAGGCATGAAAACAAAATGTATGAACTAAGTACGAACTCACCAACACAATTTGAAACAGAGCTAAGACATTTACTAATAATTTTACTTCCAACCATGTTTTTTCATGATATTGATAATTTAAATTCAAAGTAAATGGCAACTATTAGCAAAAGGCAACTATTGAGACTATTGAGGCTATGCAATGGCAACTATTGAGACTAAGTAACTAATTGAGCGTCAATTTAGCGAGAAAATGTGTAAAGGGGGTATAAAATAACTATAAATTTAATAATACTGTAACCGATTTTGTGAGATAATGTATAACAAAGCTAAAATGAGGTATTTATAGTCTCGTATTGTTTGGTTCACAGAAAATTATTATTAAACAGTAATTGCGCAAGCAGTCATTTTCGAATCTATAGTGTCCATACAGATTGCATAATATGGCATTTTTAGCCGAGCAATGCTGATTTCAAAAGCTAATGTTAATAAAATTACAGCCGACTGGCCTGTGTAGGGGACAAGGAACTGACCTTGCATCAGAAAGGTCCAGGGCTCGAATCACGGGCAAGGCATGGATGTTTCTTTCTCTCTCTGTGTGTTCTATGTCCTTTCTCCTTTGTGTGTGAATGTGACCCACTCTATAAATGGGTTGTGGTTGTGTGAATGGCGTGGCAGAAGTCGAATTCCTGGCCATAGATGGCGCTACTGAAAAACAGGAGCAATCGCACCCCCTCTGCCTAAACAGACATACAACAAAAAAAAAATAAATAAATAGAGAGTTTGTACAGCGACCTCACATCAAATATTATTATAGGCCACTAACTGTTTCTGCAATTTCTTGAAATTTACGGTGATTAATTTGAAACTGTAATTTAAGCGTTTTTTCAACACCATAGGAGAAATTATTGAGCACGTCACATTTATTTTAAAACTACAAGCAACCATTTCTGTTTCTTCTTTTTTTTTAAAAAAAAAATGCTTATTTCCTTCCACGTCGCCTTTTTTAAAACAAAATCAGGCATAGTATGTAAATTATTTTTCTTAAAAATCAATTCAGTTACAACACCATATACATTATAAAATATCGAATTGAAAATCTAAACAAATTACTATAAGTAATTTGTTTAGCTGTAAACAAATTACTACAGAAATTTTTTAAAACCTTAGAAATTTCAATAATGACTGAAAAGTTTGCCAGTAAACTTATTGCAAAGTAAACTTATTCCTTGTATTTTCTTGAAATATTTTTACTGAGCCATAACTGTTTTAAAATCTTAAAACTCCCAAACGGAAATAATGAACTCTAACTAGCATGTTTATTTGAAATAAGTAAGCAAAACATTTTATTTTAAAAATAAGACGTTTCATTCATGCTGTTGTTTATTTATGCCATTGTTTATTTATGTTTATGCAGTGTATACAAACAATTGTTTTCCAAAAAGCAGTTCAATTACAATAGTATAACCATTTTACAATATCCACCCGAAAATCCAAAGCTACACACTGTGAGAAATTCCGGATTAATATACGGCAAAACGCACCGGTACTTGAAGTACCAGTACTTTTTGCCCTGAAATTCACTTTTACCGAAATATGTTACTGAACAAAAAATCTGATATACCGCAATTGTTACAGCAATAGTTACCATAAAATTACTGAATCACTCTAATTAAATAAATTCAACACCTTCGTCCTCAGCCCTTACCTACTCAGAGAATCAGTTCAAAATCAAAGGCTATCTATCAAAAAAGTGGAGGATCTCCCTCTCTCATATCTGGTATGCAGCCAAGGAACCGGGGTCTTCACTTGTTCATATAGTTCAGGGGTTTCCAAATCACATGAGGCCGGGGGTCGCAATTAAAAACACCAGTCACTTGGCGAGCCACAACTTTATCAAAATTTTATATAGGACTCTTTTATGTTTGAAGGAACATTAAATATTGCTGTCAGATTTTTATGAAAGTTTTTTTTAATATTAAGAAAATAAAAAAATAACAAGAATTACAAATAATGCTTGTTACGTATCATTTTAAATCTTCTCTTAATCTGAAACTTAGTGACAAGATTTTTTTTTACTTTCAAATTTAATTCTGCGATAAATTAACATTTTTTCCACTTATTAGGAATTATAGCAACAACTAAAAAATTCTCGAGTATCTGAAATTATTTTTTTTTCGTCTTTTCCGCTCATGCTATATTCAATTCAAGGAATTTAGATAAAACATGATATTCATCCCCTCTTTTATGCTTTTTAAAATTTACAAATGTAAATAATTTTGTCTAAAATGAGTGGTTTCATAAAGTTAAATTGGAGAATTTCTGAACTAAATTATGTTCACAAAATAAAAAAAATATATTAAAAAAACGAAATAAAAAAAGAGAGCAACATACACGATTATTTTTGTATTTAAATAAATATTTTCTTGGATGCAAAACCTGAGAAATAAATTTTTTTGCACCGTTAACATGTTAAATTTCCCAAATAACAAAAAAATAAGTTTTTTTTTTTTTTTTTTTTTTTTTTTTTAACGAGAAAAGTATTTTAAGCCCTTCTAGATTTTTTACGAAAATTGTCCGCAATGAAAACATATATTTTTTATTTCGCGGGCCACAAAAAAAGGCTTCGAGAGCTGGATGCGGCCCACGGGAAATCACCTAGAAAGAAACCACTGATATAGAGGTGATAAAGCGTCTCAAACAGCAATTTCCAGATTGGCAAGTGGACACACGAATAGTCTCTAATACTTTGAAGGCAGAAAGACTTATGCAGTCTGCTCCAAATGTGAAGCCCAGCAGGCCTCTGCCGAACATATCCTTGACTGCTTGGGCCTTTCCAAGGAGGACTTATACTCTACTCCACTCCTTGTCATCGACTTTTTGAGGGTCAACAACCTATTCGATCTTGTCTGACTCCGTCAGGCAATTGGAGGATAAGGACCAACAAAAACAAATTAAATAAATTTTTACTGTAAAAATTTCGGTAATATATTTTCAAGTAAAAATGTATTTTACAGATGATGCTCCCAAAGTGCCGATTGTAATTTGATCCGGAATTTTTTACAGCACAATAGAACAACAAATGTTTGGGCATCAGTACTGCATTCAACACTTTAACAGTAGCCTCCCTGCGGAATTTATTTCAGACAAATATTAAAAGATTTTCTTATACTTTCTTTAAATATTCTTTACTTGGCTATAATTGTTTTGTTTATTCACCATGAACAGAAGTATTGATGCCAACCAGCCTGTGTGGGGGGCAGGGAACTGTCCTAGCATCAGAAAGGTCCTGTTTTCAAATCCCGGGTAAGGCATGGATGTTTCTTTCCCTCTCTGTGTGTGTTCTATGTCCTTTCTCCTTTGTGTGTGAATGTGACCCGCCCTATAAACGGGTTGTGGTTGTGTGAATGGCGTGGCAGAAGTCGAATTCCTGGCCATAGATGGCGCTATTGAAAAACAGGAACAATCGCACCCCCACTGTCTAAACAGGCATACGACAAAAAAAAGAAGCATTGATAGACTAACTTCAGCAATTTTCTAAAAGAAAATAAGCAAATGTACTTTTTTATTTATTTTAACAGTTGTATATTTTAATAGTTGTATCTTTAAATAGTTGTATTTTTAAATAGTTGTATCTTTTAATTATTTGTCACTGTTTTTTTTACGTCTATGCAGTGCATTCAAGATATTGTTTTACGAAAAGCATTTCAATTACAATAGTATAAGCATTAAACAAAATCCAACCAAAAATCTAAAAAAGTTGCAATAGAACCACAAGGATTGATCGAGGCTTTATAAAATCAAACCTTCATTCTATTTTTCCAACACATAAAGCTTCTCTTCAAAATACAATTGTATGTTCGAAATGGTTGAAATTACCTTTTCAGTTCGATTCCTTCTGTTCGAATACATCTATATATTCCCTAGGGGTGGCCGCTGAGCGACTCGATCTAAGTGATAAATCTTTTGAAAGCCGAACGTCAAATAAACGTTAAAAAAAGTAAGCAATCATAGAAGGTTGGATTTTGAGGCGTGTTTGGAAGTTCATGACTGAACCATTCAATCTATTCTTTCATCAGCTTTATTTCATAAAAGGCAATAAAAATATAAGCTGAAAATCATTTCTTCAACGAATGAATGTAGAGATTATGAATGAATCTGTTGTTGCTGAAGAAAAAAAATTATTTTAATTTTCAAGTTATTTTTGTTTTTATCATGGGAAGATATGGTGATACTGTTATGCACTGTAAAAACTATATGGTAATATCTCTCTGAATATGACGTTGAACAGCCCAAAAAAATTGTGTGACAGAACACTTTATTGCAAGCAAACTTTGTTAACAGCATTTTGACACTTTGTTAAAAGCCAATTGAGTTTTTATATAGAATTTAAAGGGTGCAGTTTAAATCTAAACAACTAAATTAGAAGAAGCTTACACCAAACTCATGCTCATCCACACCATACTTGAATTATTTTTGCTTCTGAAAGCACCTATGTTAGGGCACTTTGGGTACCGTCAACATCAGCAATCCATTAGGAATAGGCAAGAACTTGTTGTTGATTTGTACGCTGCTATGCATTTGTGGAAACTGAAGTTCGATGTTAAATTATGTATGCATATTTTTGTACTTAGGTAATTAGGATTAATTATGTAATTAGGATAATTTAATTTTTAAATCTAGGTTTATATACATATATATATATATATATATATATATATATATATATATATATATATATATATATATATATATATAGAGAGAGAGAGAGAGAGAGAGAGAGAGAGAGAGAGAGTGGTTTTAATAACTTTTCTTATGGAGAACATGGCTTGAGTTACGAAATTAAAAATTTTTACATAGTAAGTATTATGATAAGTATTACGATTGCGTAGCTGTTACAGTTAGAATGAAGAAATTTCGAACTTTTCAGATGGCTACATCTGTTATTTAAATCGAAATGTAATCCTTGCATTAAAAAACCTAAAATGGAGTTGAAATTTTTTGCACAAATTACGCGATTAGGCTTTTGCAAGCGTCGCTATGTTTCCTGATCCCTTATGTCGTAATGTTTTCGGAAAAACTTTTAGAAACTGAGAAATGTCTGTGGATATGTAAGAATGGTACCTGTCAAAAATTTGTACAGCATAAAGCGTTTCCTTGTAATTCTTTCTGTGCTTTTAAAGGTATTATCACACTTTCTTTTTGTTAGTGGTAACCAAACATGGCGACGCTATTCCTAGTGACGTATTTCCATGTGTTAAAATTATCGTTTCAACTCTGTTGAGGTTTGAGTTCGAGATTAGTTAGATAGTTTGAGTTTCCTGTGCTGGCAACATCTTATTGTTTTATATTCTTTTTGATGTAAATAAAAGTTAAGTTTTCAGTTTGTTCTACGTGACTTTCAGTCTGATTTGCTCTCAACAAAATCCAACATTTGGTGCCGAAATAACTCGGTAAGTCATACTGAACTTGTTAAACATAATTACTTTCGTCAAAAATCTGAATTGGAATGGCTACCGGTAGTGAAAAACTTGTAATATTTAAACGCAAACGAACAACGATACGTACCGCCATTACGAAACTAACGACGAAATTGAACGATGCTGCTAGTACACAAACTGAAAAAGAATACAACATTGAACGTTTACAAGATAAAATAAAAGAATTAACCTTGGCAGACGATGAAATACATAATTTTTTAAATGATGAAGAATATCAGGAAGACATAATAGAATGCGAAAGATACACAGAATATGCTCATTTGGCGTTATTTAATTTCAAAAGAACAGCGAATCGGAACACGAATTCAATTTCTGAAACATCGCCAACAGCTGCCAATATAAATAATTTTTCGCCTTCAAATGTTACAGTAAAGTTGCCTACAATAAAAATAAATACGTTTTACGGCGAAATTGAGGAATTCCATAGTTTTTGGGAGCGTTTTGAAAACTGTATCGACAAAAACGAAAGTTTATCGCTGATTGACAAGCATGTTTTTTTGCGGGGATATTTAGATGGAGAAGCAAAACGAATAGTTGATGGAATTAATATAACTGCAGAAACACTTAAGCCGCTCGCCCCACCAAGCCGCTCGCCCCACGAGCGGCTTGGTGGGGAGGCTGGTGGGAACGCCTAATCGGAGTTGTCAAGCGATGTTTACGAAAGGTACTCGGACGAGCACTTCTTGACGAGGAAGGTCTGTCCACGGCCCTCATTGGAATAGAAGCCGCTCTGAACAGCCGACCATTGATATACGAAGATGACAGTTCCACAGCCTTAACACCAAGCCATTTCTTGACAGGACGGAAACTAACGGCCATTCCATCCAGCCCAAATAACAACACAAAGCTAAGAAAATTCTACAAGCAGCAGCAGGACTTACTCGACTGCTTTTGGAAAAAATGGTCTAAGGAATATTTGCTTCAATTGCGGTCATTTCATCAAGTTCGTAATCAGGACAATATCATTAACATCCGAATTGGCGATATTGTACTTCTACAAGAAGATGTCCGACCACGTCACATGTGGAAGAAAGCTAGAGTGGTGAACTTGCATGAAGGACGAGATGGAAAAATAAGATCCTGTGAGCTGAGAGTTAATGGTCACAATATAACCCGTCCGGTAGCTCTGGTCATCCCCCTTGGGGAGGATGTTGAGGTTTGAGTTCGAGATTAGTTAGATAGTTTGAGTTTCCTGTGCTGGCAACATCTTATTGTTTTATATTCTTTTTGATGTAAATAAAAGTTAAGTTTTCAGTTTGTTCTACGTGACTTTCAGTCTGATTTGCTCTCAACAAAATCCAACAAACTCCATTTTAGGTCTTTTAATGCAAGATTTATGTTACGATCAAAACAAGTGGGATCTGCTATTTGAAAATTTTGAAATCTTGTTACTGTAACTGTAATCGAAAGAGCTGGGTAATCGTTTTTGGCATAATTCTTGAGCGCTTAGATCATAATTCCTAGGTATAAAATTTTATTCCATTCTCCCAAAGAGATGCTCTCAAGTGAGTCATATGTAGGCAACGTTATTTTATAATTACCCTGTATATATAGAAAACTGTATTGAATGAGTTTATAATGTATATTTTCTATCCGCTTAGGTTTTGTCAAGTCTAATTCGAATTTGCTTTAATATTATCTTCGTGCTGCTCGTTTTTTTTAATTTACAAACTAATTTTACTAAGAATTAAACAAATTCAAAAAATTTATTAATTTAATAAATTATTAATTAATTTAATGTACGAATTGTATAAATATGCATCCCTTGACGTTGCAACATATTTGAAAGTTAATATGGCTGATTTTAACACCGTATTAAAGTTTCAACTTATACGAACAAAGATATGACTCATTTAGACGCCATATTAAAGTTGAAACATATATAAACGATAACATGACTCATTTAACACCATGTTAACGTTGCAACATAATTATATGATTATATGGTTCAACATGCTCCAAAGTTTTAACATTATTTCCTTTTACTGGCATATTCAACTAAGCTAACATTTTATCTTTTCACTGTTTTTGAATGAACAACTAATTTAGTAGATATTGAAAGAAAAACATTCAGTCGTAACTTAATTCTATGTCAAATGTTTATTTCTATAAAGCACATAAAAGAATTAACCTCTTAAAATTTATTGCAAGATAATATCATTTAACTAGATACTGGAATTACCGTTTTTTCTACATTATAGGCGGCGTTCTAAAATAATCATTCATTTTAATCCTTTTTTATAAATAAAGAGGGTGTTCCTCATTCATCACTCTTAGTATACATTTTATTACCCTTTACATAAAATCACTAGCTAGAATAAATAATGTTCAGAAGTGTCGCATATGCATTGCTAAATGAGTACCGAAACTTAAAGTGAGTTTTAAAAAATTAAAAACTGCTCAATTTTTGGAGAAATTAAAAAAGTATGGAAAAATATTTATTTAAACTCTTTCAAGCCTCATACAGCATTCAAACCTATTTTGAGGCGTTTGATCATAGAATTCTTAATAGAGATTCGTCATAATTATAGTTATCATGATTCGTCATATTCGTTTTCGTTTTGCTTCTTTGTTTAGAGATTAATTTCTTACTTCGATTGTAAATAATTTTTATTTCAATTTATTAAAAAATATGTATAATAAGTTTGGCGATTAGGGAATGTATACAGCTTGAACTATAATCCAATTTTATAACTCTTGTTGCTAGCTTACAAAATATGACCAAGTCAATATTCTTGATGGTTCCATCAAACAATTTTGATGGTTTATGTTGGTTTCAGTGCGACATGAGAATCCAACGACATTTGATGGTCACCATCATCCAACATTTTCCATTATGTGTTCATGGTTTTTAATATGCCAGCAAACTTCCAGCATTCCATGATGGAAAATGCTACTTTAATACTATGATGGATAACCATCAAGAGAAGTTTGACTCTCATGGACCAACAAACCATGATAATTCGTGATGGTCCATGATGGTTCTAACTATACATTTTCACGATGTTTCTCTTGTTGCTAGCTTACAAAATATGACCAAGTCAATATTCTTGATGGTTCCATCAAGCAATTTTGATGGTTTATGTTGGTTTCAGTGCGACATGCGGATCCAACTACATTTGATGGTCACCATCATCCGACATTTTCCATTATGTGTTCATGGTTTTTAATATGCCAACGAACTTCCATCATTCCATGATGGAAAATGCTACTTTAATACTATGATGCATAACCATCAAGAGAAGTTTGACTCTCATAGACCAACAAACCATGATGATCGTGATGGTCCATGATGGTTCCAGTTATACATTTTCACGATGTTTCTCTTGTTGCTAGCTTACAAAATATGACCAAGTCAATATTCTTGATGGTTCCATCAAACAATTTTGATGGTTTATGTTGGTTTCAGTGTGACATGAGGATCCAACTACATTTGATGGTCACCATCATCCGACATTTTCCATTATGTGTTCATGGTTTTTAATATGCCAGCAAACTTCCAGCATTCCATGATGGAAAATGCTACTTTAATACTATGATGGATAACCATCAAGAGAAGTTTGACTCTCATGGACCAACAAACCATGATGATCGTGATGGTCCATGATGGTTCCAGTTATACATTTTCACGATGTTTCTCTTGTTGCTAGCTTACAAAATATGACCAAGTCAATATTCTTGATGGTTCCATCAAACAATTTTGATGGTTTATGTTGGTTTCAGTGTGACATGAGGATCCAACTACATTTGATGGTCACCATCATCCGACATTTTCCATTATGTGTTCATGGTTTTTAATATGCCAGCAAACTTCCAGCATTCCATGATGGAAAATGCTACTTTAATACTATGATGCATAACCATCAAGAGAAGTTTGACTCTCATAGACCAACAAACCATGATGATCGTGATGGTCCATGATGGTTCCAGTTATACATTTTCACGATGTTTCTCTTGTTGCTAGCTTACAAAATATGACCAAGTCAATATTCTTGATGGTTCCATCAAACAATTTTGATGGTTTATGTTGGTTTCAGTGTGACATGAGGATCCAACTACATTTGATGGTCACCATCATCCGACATTTTCCATTATGTGTTCATGGTTTTTAATATGCCAGCAAACTTCCAGCATTCCATGATGGAAAATGCTACTTTAATACTATGATGGATAACCATCAAGAGAAGTTTGACTCTCATAGACCAACAAACCATGATGATCGTGATGGTCCATGATGGTTCCAGTTATACATTTTCACGATGTTTCTCTTGTTGCTAGCTTACAAAATATGACCAAGTCAATATTCTTGATGGTTCCATCAAACAATTTTGATGGTTTATGTTGGTTTCAGTGTGACATGAGGATCCAACTACATTTGATGGTCACCATCATCCGACATTTTCCATTATGTGTTCATGGTTTTTAATATGCCAGCAAACTTCCAGCATTCCATGATGGAAAATGCTACTTTAATACTATGATGGATAACCATCAAGAGAAGTTTGACTCTCATGGACCAACAAACCATGATGATCGTGATGGTCCATGATGGTTCCAGTTATACATTTTCACGATGTTTCTCTTGTTGCTAGCTTACAAAATATGACCAAGTCAATATTCTTGATGGTTCCATCAAACAATTTTGATGGTTTATGTTGGTTTCAGTGTGACATGAGGATCCAACTACATTTGATGGTCACCATCATCCGACATTTTCCATTATGTGTTCATGGTTTTTAATATGCCAGCAAACTTCCAGCATTCCATGATGGAAAATGCTACTTTAATACTATGATGGATAACCATCAAGAGAAGTTTGACTCTCATAGACCAACAAACCATGATGATCGTGATGGTCCATGATGGTTCCAGTTATACATTTTCACGATGTTTCTCTTGTTGCTAGCTTACAAAATATGACCAAGTCAATATTCTTGATGGTTCCATCAAACAATTTTGATGGTTTATGTTGGTTTCAGTGTGACATGAGGATCCAACTACATTTGATGGTCACCATCATCCGACATTTTCCATTATGTGTTCATGGTTTTTAATATGCCAGCAAACTTCCAGCATTCCATGATGGAAAATGCTACTTTAATACTATGATGGATAACCATCAAGAGAAGTTTGACTCTCATGGACCAACAAACCATGATGATCGTGATGGTCCATGATGGTTCCAGTTATACATTTTCACGATGTTTCTCTTGTTGCTAGCTTACAAAATATGACCAAGTCAATATTCTTGATGGTTCCATCAAACAATTTTGATGGTTTATGTTGGTTTCAGTGTGACATGAGGATCCAACTACATTTGATGGTCACCATCATCCGACATTTTCCATTATGTGTTCATGGTTTTTAATATGCCAGCAAACTTCCAGCATTCCATGATGGAAAATGCTACTTTAATACTATGATGGATAACCATCAAGAGAAGTTTGACTCTCATAGACCAACAAACCATGATGATCGTGATGGTCCATGATGGTTCCAGTTATACATTTTCACGATGTTTCTCTTGTTGCTAGCTTACAAAATATGACCAAGTCAATATTCTTGATGGTTCCATCAAACAATTTTGATGGTTTATGTTGGTTTCAGTGTGACATGAGGATCCAACTACATTTGATGGTCACCATCATCCGACATTTTCCATTATGTGTTCATGGTTTTTAATATGCCAGCAAACTTCCAGCATTCCATGATGGAAAATGCTACTTTAATACTATGATGGATAACCATCAAGAGAAGTTTGACTCTCATGGACCAACAAACCATGATGATCGTGATGGTCCATGATGGTTCCAGTTATACATTTTCACGATGTTTCTCTTGTTGCTAGCTTACAAAATATGACCAAGTCAATATTCTTGATGGTTCCATCAAACAATTTTGATGGTTTATGTTGGTTTCAGTGTGACATGAGGATCCAACTACATTTGATGGTCACCATCATCCGACATTTTCCATTATGTGTTCATGGTTTTTAATATGCCAGCAAACTTCCAGCATTCCATGATGGAAAATGCTACTTTAATACTATGATGCATAACCATCAAGAGAAGTTTGACTCTCATAGACCAACAAACCATGATGATCGTGATGGTCCATGATGGTTCCAGTTATACATTTTCACGATGTTTCTCTTGTTGCTAGCTTACAAAATATGACCAAGTCAATATTCTTGATGGTTCCATCAAACAATTTTGATGGTTTATGTTGGTTTCAGTGTGACATGAGGATCCAACTACATTTGATGGTCACCATCATCCGACATTTTCCATTATGTGTTCATGGTTTTTAATATGCCAGCAAACTTCCAGCATTCCATGATGGAAAATGCTACTTTAATACTATGATGGATAACCATCAAGAGAAGTTTGACTCTCATGGACCAACAAACCATGATGATCGTGATGGTCCATGATGGTTCCAGTTATACATTTTCACGATGTTTCTCTTGTTGCTAGCTTACAAAATATGACCAAGTCAATATTCTTGATGGTTCCATCAAGCAATTTTGATGGTTTATGTTGGTTTCAGTGCGACATGAGGATCCAACAACATTTGATGGTCACCATCATCCAACATTTTCCATTATGTGTTCATGGGTTTTAATATGCCAACAAACTTCCAGCATTCCATGATGGAAAATGCTACTTTAATACTATGATGCATAACCATCAAGAGAAGTTTGACTCTCATGAACCAACAAACCATGATGATTCGTGATGGTCCATGATGGTTCCAACTATACATTTTCACGATGTTTCTCTTGTTGCTAGCTCACAAAATATGACCAAGTCAATATTCTTGATGGTCCCATCAAACAATTTTGATGGTTTATGTTGGTTTCAGTTCAACATGAGGATCCAACGACATTTGATGGTCACCATCATCCAACATTTTCCATTATGTGTTCATGGTTTTTAATATGCCAACAAACTTCCATCATTCCATGATGGAAAATGCTACTTTAAAACTATGATGCATAGCCATCAAGAGAAGTTTGACTCTCATGGACCAACAAACCATGATGATCCGTGATGGTCCATGGTGGTTCCAACTATACATTTTCACGATGTTTCTCTTGTTGCTAGCTCACAAAATATGACCAAGTCAATATTCTTGATGGTCCCATCAAACAATTTTGATGGTTTATGTTGGTTTCAGTTCAACATGAGGATCCAACGACATTTGATGGTCACCATCATCCAACATTTTCCATTATGTGTTCATGGTTTTTAATATGCCAACAAACTTCCATCATTCCATGATGGAAAATGCTACTTTAAAACTATGATGCATAGCCATCAAGAGAAGTTTGACTCTCATGGACCAACAAACCATGATGATCCGTGATGGTCCATGGTGGTTCCAACTATACATTTTCACGATGTTTCTCTTGTTGCTAGCTCACAAAATATGACCAAGTCAATATTCTTGATGGTCCCATCAAACAATTTTGATGGTTTATGTTGGTTTCAGTTCAACATGAGGATCCAACGACATTTGATGGTCACCATCATCCAACATTTTCCATTATGTGTTCATGGTTTTTAATATGCCAACAAACTTCCATCATTCCATGATGGAAAATGCTACTTTAAAACTATGATGCATAGCCATCAAGAGAAGTTTGACTCTCATGGACCAACAAACCATGATGATCGTGATGGTCCATGATGGTTCCAGTTATACATTTTCACGATGTTTCTCTTGTTGCTAGCTTACAAAATATGACCAAGTCAATATTCTTGATGGTTCCATCAAGCAATTTTGATGGTTTATGTTGGTTTCAGTGCGACATGAGGATCCAACAACATTTGATGGTCACCATCATCCAACATTTTCCATTATGTGTTCATGGGTTTTAATATGCCAACAAACTTCCAGCATTCCATGATGGAAAATGCTACTTTAATACTATGATGCATAACCATCAAGAGAAGTTTGACTCTCATGAACCAACAAACCATGATGATTCGTGATGGTCCATGATGGTTCCAACTATACATTTTCACGATGTTTCTCTTGTTGCTAGCTCACAAAATATGACCAAGTCAATATTCTTGATGGTCCCATCAAACAATTTTGATGGTTTATGTTGGTTTCAGTTCAACATGAGGATCCAACGACATTTGATGGTCACCATCATCCAACATTTTCCATTATGTGTTCATGGTTTTTAATATGCCAACAAACTTCCATCATTCCATGATGGAAAATGCTACTTTAAAACTATGATGCATAGCCATCAAGAGAAGTTTGACTCTCATGGACCAACAAACCATGATGATCGTGATGGTCCATGATGGTTCCAGTTATACATTTTCACGATGTTTCTCTTGTTGCTAGCTTACAAAATATGACCAAGTCAATATTCTTGATGGTTCCATCAAGCAATTTTGATGGTTTATGTTGGTTTCAGTGCGACATGAGGATCCAACAACATTTGATGGTCACCATCATCCAACATTTTCCATTATGTGTTCATGGGTTTTAATATGCCAACAAACTTCCAGCATTCCATGATGGAAAATGCTACTTTAATACTATGATGCATAACCATCAAGAGAAGTTTGACTCTCATGAACCAACAAACCATGATGATTCGTGATGGTCCATGATGGTTCCAACTATACATTTTCACGATGTTTCTCTTGTTGCTAGCTCACAAAATATGACCAAGTCAATATTCTTGATGGTCCCATCAAACAATTTTGATGGTTTATGTTGGTTTCAGTTCAACATGAGGATCCAACGACATTTGATGGTCACCATCATCCAACATTTTCCATTATGTGTTCATGGTTTTTAATATGCCAACAAACTTCCATCATTCCATGATGGAAAATGCTACTTTAAAACTATGATGCATAGCCATCAAGAGAAGTTTGACTCTCATGGACCAACAAACCATGATGATCGTGATGGTCCATGATGGTTCCAGTTATACATTTTCACGATGTTTCTCTTGTTGCTAGCTTACAAAATATGACCAAGTCAATATTCTTGATGGTTCCATCAAGCAATTTTGATGGTTTATGTTGGTTTCAGTGCGACATGAGGATCCAACAACATTTGATGGTCACCATCATCCAACATTTTCCATTATGTGTTCATGGGTTTTAATATGCCAACAAACTTCCAGCATTCCATGATGGAAAATGCTACTTTAATACTATGATGCATAACCATCAAGAGAAGTTTGACTCTCATGAACCAACAAACCATGATGATTCGTGATGGTCCATGATGGTTCCAACTATACATTTTCACGATGTTTCTCTTGTTGCTAGCTCACAAAATATGACCAAGTCAATATTCTTGATGGTCCCATCAAACAATTTTGATGGTTTATGTTGGTTTCAGTTCAACATGAGGATCCAACGACATTTGATGGTCACCATCATCCAACATTTTCCATTATGTGTTCATGGTTTTTAATATGCCAACAAACTTCCATCATTCCATGATGGAAAATGCTACTTTAAAACTATGATGCATAGCCATCAAGAGAAGTTTGACTCTCATGGACCAACAAACCATGATGATCGTGATGGTCCATGATGGTTCCAGTTATACATTTTCACGATGTTTCTCTTGTTGCTAGCTTACAAAATATGACCAAGTCAATATTCTTGATGGTTCCATCAAGCAATTTTGATGGTTTATGTTGGTTTCAGTGCGACATGAGGATCCAACAACATTTGATGGTCACCATCATCCAACATTTTCCATTATGTGTTCATGGGTTTTAATATGCCAACAAACTTCCAGCATTCCATGATGGAAAATGCTACTTTAATACTATGATGCATAACCATCAAGAGAAGTTTGACTCTCATGGACCAACAAACCATGATGATTCGTGATGGTCCATGATGGTTCCAACTATACATTTTCACGATGTTTCTCTTGTTGCTAGCTCACAAAATATGACCAAGTCAATATTCTTGATGGTCCCATCAAACAATTTTGATGGTTTATGTTGGTTTCAGTTCAACATGAGGATCCAACGACATTTGATGGTCACCATCATCCAACATTTTCCATTATGTGTTCATGGTTTTTAATATGCCAACAAACTTCCATCATTCCATGATGGAAAATGCTACTTTAAAACTATGATGCATAGCCATCAAGAGAAGTTTGACTCTCATGGACCAACAAACCATGATGATCGTGATGGTCCATGATGGTTCCAGTTATACATTTTCACGATGTTTCTCTTGTTGCTAGCTTACAAAATATGACCAAGTCAATATTCTTGATGGTTCCATCAAGCAATTTTGATGGTTTATGTTGGTTTCAGTGCGACATGAGGATCCAACAACATTTGATGGTCACCATCATCCAACATTTTCCATTATGTGTTCATGGTTTTTAATATGCCAACAAACTTCCATCATTCCATGATGGAAAATGCTACTTTAAAACTATGATGCATAGCCATCAAGAGAAGTTTGACTCTCATGGACCAACAAACCATGATGATCGTGATGGTCCATGATGGTTCCAGTTATACATTTTCACGATGTTTCTCTTGTTGCTAGCTTACAAAATATGACCAAGTCAATATTCTTGATGGTTCCATCAAGCAATTTTGATGGTTTATGTTGGTTTCAGTGCGACATGAGGATCCAACGACATTTGATGGTCACCATCATCCAACATTTTCCATTATGTGTTCATGGGTTTTAATATGCCAACAAACTTCCATCATTCCATGATGGAAAATGCTACTTTAAAACTATGATGCATAGCCATCAAGAGAAGTTTGACTCTCATGGACCAACAAACCATGATGATCGTGATGGTCCATGATGGTTCCAGTTATACATTTTCACGATGTTTCTCTTGTTGCTAGCTTACAAAATATGACCAAGTCAATATTCTTGATGGTTCCATCAAGCAATTTTGATGGTTTATGTTGGTTTCAGTGCGACATGAGGATCCAACAACATTTGATGGTCACCATCATCCAACATTTTCCATTATGTGTTCATGGGTTTTAATATGCCAACAAACTTCCAGCATTCCATGATGGAAAATGCTACTTTAATACTATGATGCATAACCATCAAGAGAAGTTTGACTCTCATGAACCAACAAACCATGATGATTCGTGATGGTCCATGATGGTTCCAACTATACATTTTCACGATGTTTCTCTTGTTGCTAGCTCACAAAATATGACCAAGTCAATATTCTTGATGGTCCCATCAAACAATTTTGATGGTTTATGTTGGTTTCAGTTCAACATGAGGATCCAACGACATTTGATGGTCACCATCATCCAACATTTTCCATTATGTGTTCATGGTTTTTAATATGCCAACAAACTTCCATCATTCCATGATGGAAAATGCTACTTTAAAACTATGATGCATAGCCATCAAGAGAAGTTTGACTCTCATGGACCAACAAACCATGATGATCGTGATGGTCCATGATGGTTCCAGTTATACATTTTCACGATGTTTCTCTTGTTGCTAGCTTACAAAATATGACCAAGTCAATATTCTTGATGGTTCCATCAAGCAATTTTGATGGTTTATGTTGGTTTCAGTGCGACATGAGGATCCAACAACATTTGATGGTCACCATCATCCAACATTTTCCATTATGTGTTCATGGGTTTTAATATGCCAACAAACTTCCAGCATTCCATGATGGAAAATGCTACTTTAATACTATGATGCATAACCATCAAGAGAAGTTTGACTCTCATGAACCAACAAACCATGATGATTCGTGATGGTCCATGATGGTTCCAACTATACATTTTCACGATGTTTCTCTTGTTGCTAGCTCACAAAATATGACCAAGTCAATATTCTTGATGGTCCCATCAAACAATTTTGATGGTTTATGTTGGTTTCAGTTCAACATGAGGATCCAACGACATTTGATGGTCACCATCATCCAACATTTTCCATTATGTGTTCATGGTTTTTAATATGCCAACAAACTTCCATCATTCCATGATGGAAAATGCTACTTTAAAACTATGATGCATAGCCATCAAGAGAAGTTTGACTCTCATGGACCAACAAACCATGATGATCGTGATGGTCCATGATGGTTCCAGTTATACATTTTCACGATGTTTCTCTTGTTGCTAGCTTACAAAATATGACCAAGTCAATATTCTTGATGGTTCCATCAAGCAATTTTGATGGTTTATGTTGGTTTCAGTGCGACATGAGGATCCAACAACATTTGATGGTCACCATCATCCAACATTTTCCATTATGTGTTCATGGGTTTTAATATGCCAACAAACTTCCAGCATTCCATGATGGAAAATGCTACTTTAATACTATGATGCATAACCATCAAGAGAAGTTTGACTCTCATGAACCAACAAACCATGATGATTCGTGATGGTCCATGATGGTTCCAACTATACATTTTCACGATGTTTCTCTTGTTGCTAGCTCACAAAATATGACCAAGTCAATATTCTTGATGGTCCCATCAAACAATTTTGATGGTTTATGTTGGTTTCAGTTCAACATGAGGATCCAACGACATTTGATGGTCACCATCATCCAACATTTTCCATTATGTGTTCATGGTTTTTAATATGCCAACAAACTTCCATCATTCCATGATGGAAAATGCTACTTTAAAACTATGATGCATAGCCATCAAGAGAAGTTTGACTCTCATGGACCAACAAACCATGATGATCGTGATGGTCCATGATGGTTCCAGTTATACATTTTCACGATGTTTCTCTTGTTGCTAGCTTACAAAATATGACCAAGTCAATATTCTTGATGGTTCCATCAAGCAATTTTGATGGTTTATGTTGGTTTCAGTGCGACATGAGGATCCAACAACATTTGATGGTCACCATCATCCAACATTTTCCATTATGTGTTCATGGGTTTTAATATGCCAACAAACTTCCAGCATTCCATGATGGAAAATGCTACTTTAATACTATGATGCATAACCATCAAGAGAAGTTTGACTCTCATGAACCAACAAACCATGATGATTCGTGATGGTCCATGATGGTTCCAACTATACATTTTCACGATGTTTCTCTTGTTGCTAGCTCACAAAATATGACCAAGTCAATATTCTTGATGGTCCCATCAAACAATTTTGATGGTTTATGTTGGTTTCAGTTCAACATGAGGATCCAACGACATTTGATGGTCACCATCATCCAACATTTTCCATTATGTGTTCATGGTTTTTAATATGCCAACAAACTTCCATCATTCCATGATGGAAAATGCTACTTTAAAACTATGATGCATAGCCATCAAGAGAAGTTTGACTCTCATGGACCAACAAACCATGATGATCGTGATGGTCCATGATGGTTCCAGTTATACATTTTCACGATGTTTCTCTTGTTGCTAGCTTACAAAATATGACCAAGTCAATATTCTTGATGGTCCCATCAAACAATTTTGATGGTTTATGTTGGTTTCAGTTCAACATGAGGATCCAACGACATTTGATGGTCACCATCATCCAACATTTTCCATTATGTGTTCATGGTTTTTAATATGCCAACAAACTTCCATCATTCCATGATGGAAAATGCTACTTTAAAACTATGATGCATAGCCATCAAGAGAAGTTTGACTCTCATGGACCAACAAACCATGATGATCGTGATGGTCCATGATGGTTCCAGTTATACATTTTCACGATGTTTCTCTTGTTGCTAGCTCACAAAATATGACCAAGTCAATATTCTTGATGGTCCCATCAAACAATTTTGATGGTTTATGTTGGTTTCAGTTCAACATGAGGATCCAACGACATTTGATGGTCACCATCATCCAACATTTTCCATTATGTGTTCATGGTTTTTAATATGCCAACAAACTTCCATCATTCCATGATGGAAAATGCTACTTTAAAACTATGATGCATAGCCATCAAGAGAAGTTTGACTCTCATGGACCAACAAACCATGATGATCGTGATGGTCCATGATGGTTCCAGTTATACATTTTCACGATGTTTCTCTTGTTGCTAGCTTACAAAATATGACCAAGTCAATATTCTTGATGGTTCCATCAAGCAATTTTGATGGTTTATGTTGGTTTCAGTGCGACATGAGGATCCAACAACATTTGATGGTCACCATCATCCAACATTTTCCATTATGTGTTCATGGGTTTTAATATGCCAACAAACTTCCAGCATTCCATGATGGAAAATGCTACTTTAATACTATGATGCATAGCCATCAAGAGAAGTTTGACTCTCATGGACCAACAAACCATGATGATTCGTGATGGTCCATGATGGTTCCAGTTATACATTTTCACGATGTTTCTCTTGTTGCTAGCTTACAAAATATGACCAAGTCAATATTCTTGATGGTTCCATCAAGCAATTTTGATGGTTTATGTTGGTTTCAGTGCGACATGAGGATCCAACAACATTTGATGGTCACCATCATCCAACATTTTCCATTATGTGTTCATGGGTTTTAATATGCCAACAAACTTCCAGCATTCCATGATGGAAAATGCTACTTTAATACTATGATGCATAACCATCAAGAGAAGTTTGACTCTCATGAACCAACAAACCATGATGATTCGTGATGGTCCATGATGGTTCCAACTATACATTTTCACGATGTTTCTCTTGTTGCTAGCTCACAAAATATGACCAAGTCAATATTCTTGATGGTCCCATCAAACAATTTTGATGGTTTATGTTGGTTTCAGTTCAACATGAGGATCCAACGACATTTGATGGTCACCATCATCCAACATTTTCCATTATGTGTTCATGGTTTTTAATATGCCAACAAACTTCCATCATTCCATGATGGAAAATGCTACTTTAAAACTATGATGCATAGCCATCAAGAGAAGTTTGACTCTCATGGACCAACAAACCATGATGATCGTGATGGTCCATGATGGTTCCAGTTATACATTTTCACGATGTTTCTCTTGTTGCTAGCTTACAAAATATGACCAAGTCAATATTCTTGATGGTCCCATCAAACAATTTTGATGGTTTATGTTGGTTTCAGTTCAACATGAGGATCCAACGACATTTGATGGTCACCATCATCCAACATTTTCCATTATGTGTTCATGGTTTTTAATATGCCAACAAACTTCCATCATTCCATGATGGAAAATGCTACTTTAAAACTATGATGCATAGCCATCAAGAGAAGTTTGACTCTCATGGACCAACAAACCATGATGATCGTGATGGTCCATGATGGTTCCAGTTATACATTTTCACGATGTTTCTCTTGTTGCTAGCTCACAAAATATGACCAAGTCAATATTCTTGATGGTCCCATCAAACAATTTTGATGGTTTATGTTGGTTTCAGTTCAACATGAGGATCCAACGACATTTGATGGTCACCATCATCCAACATTTTCCATTATGTGTTCATGGTTTTTAATATGCCAACAAACTTCCATCATTCCATGATGGAAAATGCTACTTTAAAACTATGATGCATAGCCATCAAGAGAAGTTTGACTCTCATGGACCAACAAACCATGATGATCGTGATGGTCCATGATGGTTCCAGTTATACATTTTCACGATGTTTCTCTTGTTGCTAGCTTACAAAATATGACCAAGTCAATATTCTTGATGGTTCCATCAAGCAATTTTGATGGTTTATGTTGGTTTCAGTGCGACATGAGGATCCAACAACATTTGATGGTCACCATCATCCAACATTTTCCATTATGTGTTCATGGGTTTTAATATGCCAACAAACTTCCAGCATTCCATGATGGAAAATGCTACTTTAATACTATGATGCATAACCATCAAGAGAAGTTTGACTCTCATGAACCAACAAACCATGATGATTCGTGATGGTCCATGATGGTTCCAACTATACATTTTCACGATGTTTCTCTTGTTGCTAGCTCACAAAATATGACCAAGTCAATATTCTTGATGGTCCCATCAAACAATTTTGATGGTTTATGTTGGTTTCAGTTCAACATGAGGATCCAACGACATTTGATGGTCACCATCATCCAACATTTTCCATTATGTGTTCATGGTTTTTAATATGCCAACAAACTTCCATCATTCCATGATGGAAAATGCTACTTTAAAACTATGATGCATAGCCATCAAGAGAAGTTTGACTCTCATGGACCAACAAACCATGATGATCGTGATGGTCCATGATGGTTCCAGTTATACATTTTCACGATGTTTCTCTTGTTGCTAGCTTACAAAATATGACCAAGTCAATATTCTTGATGGTTCCATCAAGCAATTTTGATGGTTTATGTTGGTTTCAGTGCGACATGAGGATCCAACAACATTTGATGGTCACCATCATCCAACATTTTCCATTATGTGTTCATGGGTTTTAATATGCCAACAAACTTCCAGCATTCCATGATGGAAAATGCTACTTTAATACTATGATGCATAACCATCAAGAGAAGTTTGACTCTCATGAACCAACAAACCATGATGATTCGTGATGGTCCATGATGGTTCCAACTATACATTTTCACGATGTTTCTCTTGTTGCTAGCTCACAAAATATGACCAAGTCAATATTCTTGATGGTCCCATCAAACAATTTTGATGGTTTATGTTGGTTTCAGTTCAACATGAGGATCCAACGACATTTGATGGTCACCATCATCCAACATTTTCCATTATGTGTTCATGGTTTTTAATATGCCAACAAACTTCCATCATTCCATGATGGAAAATGCTACTTTAAAACTATGATGCATAGCCATCAAGAGAAGTTTGACTCTCATGGACCAACAAACCATGATGATCGTGATGGTCCATGATGGTTCCAGTTATACATTTTCACGATGTTTCTCTTGTTGCTAGCTTACAAAATATGACCAAGTCAATATTCTTGATGGTTCCATCAAGCAATTTTGATGGTTTATGTTGGTTTCAGTGCGACATGAGGATCCAACAACATTTGATGGTCACCATCATCCAACATTTTCCATTATGTGTTCATGGTTTTTAATATGCCAACAAACTTCCATCATTCCATGATGGAAAATGCTACTTTAAAACTATGATGCATAGCCATCAAGAGAAGTTTGACTCTCATGGACCAACAAACCATGATGATCGTGATGGTCCATGATGGTTCCAGTTATACATTTTCACGATGTTTCTCTTGTTGCTAGCTTACAAAATATGACCAAGTCAATATTCTTGATGGTTCCATCAAGCAATTTTGATGGTTTATGTTGGTTTCAGTGCGACATGAGGATCCAACAACATTTGATGGTCACCATCATCCAACATTTTCCATTATGTGTTCATGGGTTTTAATATGCCAACAAACTTCCATCATTCCATGATGGAAAATGCTACTTTAAAACTATGATGCATAGCCATCAAGAGAAGTTTGACTCTCATGGACCAACAAACCATGATGATCGTGATGGTCCATGATGGTTCCAGTTATACATTTTCACGATGTTTCTCTTGTTGCTAGCTTACAAAATATGACCAAGTCAATATTCTTGATGGTTCCATCAAGCAATTTTGATGGTTTATGTTGGTTTCAGTGCGACATGAGGATCCAACAACATTTGATGGTCACCATCATCCAACATTTTCCATTATGTGTTCATGGGTTTTAATATGCCAACAAACTTCCAGCATTCCATGATGGAAAATGCTACTTTAATACTATGATGCATAACCATCAAGAGAAGTTTGACTCTCATGAACCAACAAACCATGATGATTCGTGATGGTCCATGATGGTTCCAACTATACATTTTCACGATGTTTCTCTTGTTGCTAGCTCACAAAATATGACCAAGTCAATATTCTTGATGGTCCCATCAAACAATTTTGATGGTTTATGTTGGTTTCAGTTCAACATGAGGATCCAACGACATTTGATGGTCACCATCATCCAACATTTTCCATTATGTGTTCATGGTTTTTAATATGCCAACAAACTTCCATCATTCCATGATGGAAAATGCTACTTTAAAACTATGATGCATAGCCATCAAGAGAAGTTTGACTCTCATGGACCAACAAACCATGATGATCCGTGATGGTCCATGGTGGTTCCAACTATACATTTTCACGATGGTTTAATAGAAATTCTTGTTGGTTCTCAGGAATATACCATTAAACCAATTTGGTTTTTTTTATGTTGAACCATCGTAAATCAGTTCAAATTTCTACATTGAGGTGATGGTTACTTATGTTGGTTAATATCAAAAAATATAATGGTTCATGATGGAATTATTGATAGTTACCTTCAAGAATATGTTGGTCCCTTAATGGAAAATTATCAAAAGTTTCGACTTGGTTGTGTAAGTTAAATTCAAAAGGATTACTTCAGGTGGTAAATCTAATTACAATAGGTAAAATTTTTTAAACATTAAAGTTTTAAAATAAATTAAATATATGTGAAATAATGTTCTTCTAAGAATAATATAAGATCAATTGTCATTTATTATTATCACTATGACAGTGTATTCAAATTCTAAAGGGAAGTATTCGAATTTAATTGCAATATTTTAAAAGTTTTAAAATCTCGTAGGGATCAAATGTCCATTTAAAAGAATGACAGATCGAAATTAAGTTAGTTACTTTTTATTTGAACTTATTCAGCTATCTATTCAAATTAATTTTCCAACCATTAGGCTTAGGTTTGGCATTTTAATCTCCATTTTTCACCATAGGGAATCGATTCACCCTATCTTACTGCTATTAAAAAAGAAAATAATTACGAAATTTATATTCAAAATCTTGCGCTGAAACTTTTTTGGATTTAATAGTTAAAGAAGTAAAATAAAAATATAAAATCTTGTTTTAGTTTCACCACAGCTACCAAACTTCATTTTTACTATCCAAACTAAAATTTTTATATTTGGAAAATAGATTATCTATACATTATAATAAACGCGACTGTGTGTGTGTCTGTTTGTCTGTCTGTCTGTAATCACAATATATCGCCCCAGAAGCCTCGCCCAGGCATGAAACTCAGCACATAATTGTGTTTTGACATAATGAAGAAGTATTTTTTTTTCTTTTTCAAAAATTTGAAATAGTTTTTCAGTTATCAGTCATTTTGTAAGAAAATCTATGCTTTTTCGTCTTCAAAGTGCCATATTCAGAAAACTATTAAAAAATGCATATACTTTTCTCCACTCTTATAGATGTATGCTAATGCGAACCTTACAATTGAAATATTAATTTTCGACAACTTAAACCAATAATATATGAAGGAATTAATAATTTAATTGTAAGGTTCGCATCAGTTTACATTTATGAAAGTAGAGAAAAGTTTAACTTTTGTATTAAAAATGTGGCAACATATTCGATACGTAAATAGAACGCTTCGCTTTGATATATTTGTCGCTGTTCATAATTGTTATAATAAGTTTTTCTTCTTCTTTCCATGCTCTATTTTTTTTCTTAAGCGAAGACGATAATTTTTGTAGCAATATGGAAATAGAAATTGATATTATAAAAAATTATATAGAAATAGTAATTGATACCATAAAAAATTAAATCGTTTTCGTGTTCTTTTCATGTATTTAGCATTTTAGTTTTTTTTTTTCTTAAGCGTTGTAGCTATATAATATACAAAATAGGAATTTAATTGTTTTTGAAGGAACGATCACACTTACCTTGGATCTCTTTGGCTTTTCTATTCTTTATTTTAACAGTTTTTATTAAATGTAATTAGTTATTTCCAGAAAGTTTCAGTTTGCAGGTAAGCACTTAGATTTTAATATTAAAGTTTCTTGATTTGCTTTCATAGTAATAGTTGGGGGAAAATATACTTGAGGGTGCCCCTAGGCGAAATTGGCGACTTATGTGTGGCGCCATACTTGTTTGCCCGGAACGCCGTGGTAACCCACAAACAGGACATTTATATCTATTACTAATTAAACTTTTATTCATACACCAGTCAATCACTGTTTTTTTCATTGTTATTAAAATCGTATAGAAACTTAAGATTTATCTTATTGACAGTATTCATTTTTAGTACCAGAAGCAAAAATAACCTTACCAGCCGGTATCCAAAGTAGAACTAACGGATCTCTGAAATTACATTTAAAAATTCATTTAAAAACAATGCTAAATTCTAAACTAATCAGAATCACGATTAAAATTTAAACCAATCAGAATCACGAATGGTTTTCAACATCGCCCAGGTTGGCGATCAATCGCGATCACAACTTGGCGGGGGCACCCTCAAGTACAGTCTACCTCTAAATTATTCGTTGACTTCTTAAAAACCCGATTACTGACATGGCCGAACTGCCTTCCAAAACACTTTGTATTTTGTCAAAGAAAAAGATATTAAGAGATTCTCAAAGAAGAAGAAGGGCCCAAGAAACGTCTGTGGAACGTCAAAGAAGTATGGAACATGACCGAATTTCGACAAGCAATTCCAGAGTCAAAGAAGTATCAGAGAAACGTCAAAGAAGATTAGAAGAGGTTTTCAGCTATTGGCCAATGATGATTTCGAAAGCAACTTTTGTATGCTTTTACAATGTCTGAGGCCTTTTTTAAAAAAAAAAAACAAGTCTCCACCTGATAGTTATATTATAGGTTAGGTTACCATAGGCCTTAGGTTACCATAGCAAAGTTACATTTTCAAACATCCTCAAGAGCTATAACACATCTGCAGCAGAACTGGATATGAAGACAAAATTGCAGGACAGGAACACTTTAATTGTCCACTAATCTTCAGATTTCCTGCTATGTTTTAAAAAACTTTATTTGTGAAAACCTTTAGCGGGGCGGACAGCTGGCCGCCTTTGGCTGCTAGTTTTTAATATAAGTACTTAAAATGTGAACAGTTAGGACTGGTGAAAAGAGATTTTATTTCATTTTATAACCGTCGTTGAGCAGCCAACCTGATTGTGAGTTAACTACTAACAATATTCAACTCCGTAGCCTTGTAATTTTGAAGGCAAAGGTTTTATTACAAGGAGTGATCAAATGAAAAGGTACGAAGCGACGTAAAAACGTAACAGTTAAATATTTGCATATTCCGCCATGGGAGAATGTAGCGAGACATCTCGGGATGTGATTGGAGTCTCTGACTGGGATCGGAGCATGCGCAGGAGAGAGCAGAGGCTCTTTTCAAAAGCGGCGTCCAAACAATGCGACAGTCCGTATGAGGACAGGATGGCGTACTCGTTTCAAAATTACACGATTGAGGAGCAGCGAGGTGCCATCCGAGCGGAAGGTGAGAAACCGGCAGCTATTCATCGCCGGATGGTGCTGCTCACAGAGGGTGTGGTTCTGCTTCATGATAACGCGCGTCCACACGTCTCCAGAGTCACACACATGGAACTGGCCAAGTTCAAGTGGGAGACGTTGGACCATTCGCCCTGCAGTCCGAACATGTCGCCCTGCGATTTCCATGTGTTTGGTCCACTGATGAAACACCTGAAAGGGAAGCGCTTCAACTCGGACAACTTACTCAAGAACGCTGTGCAGGACAGGGTCTCGTCAAGGCCACAGGAATTCTGGGAACAAGGAATCCTGCGGCTTGTTCATCAGTGGGATCGTTGTGCTCAGGCCTATAGTGTATATTTCGAATAAAGTCTACATTTGTACCCACCGTGTCGTTTCGTACCTTTTCATTTAATCACCCCTTGTATATCTGTGCTATCTTACTTATTTTTGTGCAATCAGTTCTTCACTTTTTTTAAAAAAAGAACCGTTCTTTCCATTAAGGTCACGAGCATGCGTACGTATTTAAACCAAATTTGTTTATTTTTTGTTACTCATCCAGGATTACGAAGGGATTCGAACCCTTTGTTTTAAATAGAGTTCGATGGAGAAACAAAAGTGCTTAACGTGGAAAGCCCCTAAAACGAATAAATAAAAAAGAATAATTATCCCAGTATATATTTATTTACTTATTTTTATGCGTACATATGCAGGATTGTGAATTCATAACAAAGTACAATTTTTTTATAAGTCCTTGTCAGGCTTAACAGATAACACAACTTAGAGAAGGGCATTACAATGTTTCATCTATAGTAGTGTAGAGGATGTGGGTTCGAATCTTGCCCTATCCTTGGATGAATCTTTGTAATGCCCTTCTCAGTATTGTGCTATTAGTTCTTCGACTTGACGAGGCCTTGAGAGCCAAACTTTGCAAGGAGCATACAAGTCTGCATATGTTGTTGTTGTAGTTCATTTACGTCGCACTAGAGCTGCCCAATGGGCTATTGGCGACGGTCTGGGAAACATCCCTGAGGATGATCCGAAGACATGCCATCACAATTTTGATCCTCTGCAGAGGGGATGGCACTCTCGCTTCGGTAGCCCAACAACCTGCACACGAAGTCGAGCACTTTACGGTAGAGCAGTTAACGAGGACCAATACCGCACACCCTCAGCCCTGCATATGTATGGGTAACAATAAATAAATAAATAGAATTAAATAGAATTGCATCCAGGAACTCCTGAATCAAGTATTGGAGAAATTTACCTTCGAGGAGGACTTTTTTATGGAACCACGAAAACCTCTCACGGTTACCCTGGTTGCAAGAGGACTCTAACCCATGATCCGTCTACCACTGAGGATATTTTCTGTTAGCACTGTTGTCCGTGCGAACTGGATGTTGATTCGAATCGACCAGCCATCGCTGGGATTCGAACCCGGTTCACCTCGGTGGGAGGCGATCGCTGTATCCCCTGAGCCTACACGGCTCGATGAGGATAAAAAGCTCGATAAAAAGAGATTAAAAAATATTTCATTCCATTTCAATGGCATTATTTAAACCATTTAATTTATGCTTAAAACTTCAATTATGTTTTATGAAATTCAATTCTTCAATTATGTACGACTAACAATGTTCAACTCTGTAACCTTGTAATTTTAAGCCCAATCCAAAAGACAAGGGAATTCTTGGATCAAGTATTGGGAGAAATCTTTCCTTCGTGGGGGACGATAAAAGGAGATTGAAAAATATTTCATTCCCTTTTAATGGCATTATTTATACCATTTAATTTATGCTGAAAACTTCAATTATGTTTCATGAAAACCAGCTAATTTTAATATCACTTACATTGTAATACACTAATAAGTAAATATGACAAAAGGAGAATATATAATATTTCCTTTCTGCGAGAAATCCTCTTTGTTTGGTAATAAAAAAATAAAATTGTATTAAATTATTAAGGATGACAGATGATAAACATTGTTTGATTTTAATTCAATGAAGCATTTTAACTTTTATTCTTTATTTCTAACTTCAATTATAGTCTAGAACATATAGGTTATGCTTTATTCTCAGAAACCAGACTAGTGTAGAATGTATAAAAATATGAAACGTATGATTCAATCTCAAGGAAATAAAATCTTTATTTTGTATTTCAAACTGAAACCGTGATTAATGACGGCTCAATTTAATGAGATTTAATATATAGCAGATATTGAATACTTATAAAGTATTGATAAAGTTCATTGTTTTATTCAATTTCAAAACATAATTTCAACTATTAAATTGTATAGAGAACTAAAGCTATGAAAAGTGTGTCGGTTCAGATCTTTAACAACTGAAACCTTGAAAGTTAAAAATGCCTAAAAAGCAAATAATGTATGGTTTGATTTCAAAAAAGAAATTCAATCTTTATTTGTATCGTCAAACTCAAATCATGATATAAGATAATTTATTTGCTTGAGATTTATTGCTAGCTAAAGATATAAGAATAAATTATATTATTTGATTAGAATGAATGCTTTTAGCATCTATTCTGCACTTCAATTAGGTAAACCCAATCCATGATCAAGAAATGCATTATTAAAAGGATTTCTATTAATAACATATTTCCTAATATCGACATTACAGACTTACGTAACGTAATTATATAATTCACCATATGGAGCTTTTCGAGTAATTTAATAAATAGGACCCAGTTTCAAAATATGTAAACATTCTTAGGGTATTTGCAATCAGGCATAAACTCATTTGCAAATCCTTCATGACAAATATTACATTCAGCTTGAGAACAGGCTTATTTAGCTATTATTGAATGCACTGCAAAATAAGTTAGAAAATCAATTATTAAATTATAGTAAAGAATTATCAAACCGTCACAGAAGCTTTTAAAAGTAGTTTTACGAGTAAATTTAGTTTATTACACAAGTTATAATGCTAAAATTAATAGAATGTGCTTAGAATATTAAAATAGGAAAGTAAAAATATTTGTTCACTATCATGTAGTCATCATCATGTAGTTTTGGAAAAAACCATATACTTATATTTCTATCTGGACTTTACGATCAACTTAATTATATTAATTGTTTTAACTTATAATAGATGTTATATAAAATTTTGAGCATTTTATAAATGTTAAGCAACTTGACCAATTTATAAAATTAGATAAATTTTAAGTTAAGAATTAAATATCTTTTTAATATAATATTTGCTTGTTTATTTATATACTAAAGTAAGAATTATAAAAAGGATAAGTAAGTTAAAGTAGGAGATATATATATATATATATATATATATATATATATATATATATATATATATATATATATATATATATATATATATATATATATATATATATATATATATATATATACAGTTTAAAAAAAAGGATTAAAGTTTATTTAAAAAACCGGAAAAAAAAGAAATAATCTTTTCATCAGCCCAAACGATTATATCCGCAAAACAGAGGGCTTACTGATATTGTATTAATAAAGCTAAAGCAAAATATATTAATACAATAGTATGAGGAGCACTCGAAAAAAATTTTTTACAAAAATTACAACAAATAAAATAGAACACAAAAAGTAAAAAAAACATGTAAAAACAGAAAATAAAATAAGGGAAAAAACAGTAAAAAATGGACTATATAGCGAGTAGCGAAATCAGATCTACTTACATGGACGACAGGAACTGAATGACGGCATGATGGACGGGAAATTTTTCAAGAATGATTTAAAAATGTTTTCGCAAAAAGGTTGCCAGATTACAAATTATGAAAACAAAAGCGCAATAGTAGTTAGTAAGTTTAAGCACTTCACTTTTTCCAGAAAACTCAAATAATAAAAGAAATTAACTGCTTTAAAAAATGTGCAAGTTTAGAAATTAAACCATCTAACAATCACTGAAAATTCATAATAAATATCGCAAAATTAAAAAAAAAAACCTTAATGTCAAAATTTGTTCACTTTTTTTTCCTTTGTATTTAAAAAATAACAACCGATGGAGTAGAGAGAATCATTTCAAGTAAGAAAGAAATATTCATGCGAATCTTAAAAAAGTTCTTGAATCAGATTAAATAAGTCTCCTACTGGTGGCTGAGTCAGCCAATCTGGTATACTTCCCATACAAGCTATCATCGAAGCTACCCTCCCTAAAATGCCCTCTTCCTGTTTCCATAGCACCAGACAGTCGCAGTCTTTGTGGCGGTCAGAGTACCTATCGTAGACAAACAGTAAATAGAGGGTTTTAAAGTGCCGTTCTTACTGCACAGCTGAAGTGATTTGTTATTCTGTGCATTGATTTGCTAGTTACTAAGGATGGGCCAGAAATGGATGTGCGCAAGGTAATATACTGGATAATTTTAAAAATTGACCATAAATAGTTTTAGAAAAAAGATGTTTTTTTAAGAAAAAATAGAAAACTGAAAAGAGAAACATAAATTACCTGTTTTGTAAATAATTTTAGCCCCGGATTTGCACGAAATGGATTAGTACATGGAAAAATTATATAAATTATCAAAGAAAAAAAATTTTATTAGATAATTTTAACACGAATTTGCCTGAAATGGATTTGCGCATGTAAAAATTAACAAAGAAACAATTTAGTAGATAATTTTACCCACGGATTTTCCCGAAATGGATTTGCACATGGAAAAATTTTATAAATTAACAAAGAAAATTATTTAGTAAAGGAACTTTTTAGCAAATAATTTTAATCATGGATTTGCCCGAAATGGATTTGCACATGGAAAGATTATACAAATTAACAAAGAAATTATTTAGTAAATAATTTTGGAAATGGATTTACCCGAAATGGATTTGCACATGGGAAAATTACATAAATTAACAAAAAAAATTTAAACTTATATGAACAATATGAAACAATATGAAACATGTGAACAATATGAAAATGAAACAATAAATGAAACTTTTTTTTCTTAATTTTCTTTATGTTTTCCTGTATTTATTTATTTATTATATATATATATATGTGTGTGTGTGTGTGTGTTTGTGTGTTAAGTAAATTAGTGCAAAATAGAACTGAACTAAAAATTTTAAAAAATTAACTCACTCTTAATTTCAAAACAACACCGAGCTGCTAATGCTATGATTAGGAAAGAAACCTTTGAAAAAAAATGTAAATTAATTCAATATACCTAATCCAAAATCTAATAAACAACAGAAAACACGACAGCACAGTAAAAATGGATAGCACTGACTTACATCGTTTTATATTTTTATATTATTTTAAACAGTGCAAGACTAAAATACTTAGTTATATCCTTGAGGTAACAAGTTGTACAATAGACATTTTTATTTAGTCCAATTCCATGCCATAAAAACATTTTATTTCTGTAACCTCTTCCTTACCTCTGTCCGCATATGTGGACCTTCGCCTCTTAGCTTCTAAAAAAATGCTATAAGAAAATTTATAGTTTTGCCCTACTGTAACATTCATGAAAGTTTAAGCTTTCTGAGAATTGAAATAGATACACAGCATGTGAGATATTTTGGTAGAATTCCACATAAACAAAAATGAATTTCGAAAAATAATGCTAAGTCCACGCTCTCAAAAACATAAATCATTTTAAAAATTATATGATTTAGCTATATTTATTTACTTAGTCAAAACCTGAGAACCACATATGAATACCTAAAATTATTAGCCCCTTGGCAGCATAATTCAATTTTTTCTTAATCTTATTATGACTTATGGCAGCAAAATAGAAGTTAGGATCCTTAAATTATTTTTTTGCTATAATCCTTTATACTTCTATAGTGAATAGGTTAAGGTACTGAAGAAAATAAGCATTGCAGAAGCATTACACAAAGAATATAAGTTTTAAATTAACATGAAGTAATCAAAGAATTGCTATTAATGAGCAAGTATGAACATGTAGGGCACATTCTTTCTTACATACTGGTTATCATAAATCAAAGAAAAATTTCAAATATAGCGACATCTCTCCCAAAAATAAGCCAATCCTAATCATCTTTGAATATACACTGTGTAAAATAAAAGTTGCCAAATAAAACTGCAATATGTAAATTGATCGTGCTGAAATGGAATAATACCATCTGCAGTGAGCATGAAATTGTATGTTTAATTGCAAGCCTGCGCATATTGCTGTGTTTCTGAAATTTGTATCAGGTTTGTACCAGGCATCAATGTTCCCAAAAGCTGTGATGGAGATCTATTGGAAGACTAGATGCAGGACAAACTAAGATAGAAATAGGAAATGGTTTAAGATCCTTCCGTGGCTCATAGATTTAAACAACAATTTCGAACCACAGGTTCAGCGTCCAGAAGGTTCTGCCAAGGACAACCAAATGCTACAATGAGTGCCTATGACCGACATTTGTCCTTATGTTCACGAAGGAATAGAACCGCAATTCCGAGTCAGCTTAGATTCTCTCTTATTGCAGCCAAGATTGGTGTCAGCATTATACTGTTCGCAAAGGCCACTTTCGTCACGCCATAGAAGGGAACGTTTGAGGCGGGAACAGCAACAAGTCTATTGGACGGGTGGCCAATGGAGAGTTGTTCTTTTCACTGATAAGACCCGTTTTAGCCTCCAAAGTGATAGCAGGTGCTGTTTCATTTGGAGAAAACCTGGAACCCGATCAATCAAATATGCGTAAAAGAGGCATACCAAAGAGGCAAAGTCTGTGGGAGGGTGAATGTTTGTTGATCATTGTCTTCAGCAGCCAACAAATCAGAGCATGGAGTTTCCAACTCAATCACCGGACGTATTACAAACCTGGACACCAATACTATCAACCATGTTTGTAATGCGTAATGCTTTAAGAAGCTCTCAATCCTCCTCCTCCTCAGAACTAACTGATTTGCAAGGGAAATAACTCTCACGTCCAACGGAACTAGATAGAACATAATTAAAAGCATCCCAGATAGCTATATGTGCTGTATTGCTGCCGGTGATGATTATACTCCCTACTGCATGTACTATTCTTAAGATACACATCTGATTTATTTATTTAATACATAAGCTGATTTCTGTAGCACCATAATTGTCTAGTTAATACTTGTCATGTCATTTTATGCTTTTTTATGTTTTTTTAGGTTGTTAGGTTATGTGAAATTTGTTAGGTTATGTGAACTATATTGTGAGCCAGTTTCATGCAAAATTCGAGTTCTAGTCATTTTTTGTGATTTTTTCTTAATTTATAATAACCAGTGTATTAACCTTTTCCCGAAGATTCACTACAATATCTTTCTCACATAAACATTTTATGTTATAAAATTTCTTATGCGTATTCTCAAATTCATATATAATACAAATTAGGATGTATTATATAGAATACAACTTGTTAGGTTTTATTTATGCTGTTAGGTTATATGAAATTTGTTAGGTTATGTGAACTATAATGTGTACCAATTTCATAAAAGTCTATGCATAATTTAAGTTACAGTCATTTTTGTGATTTTTTCTTAATTTATTATAACCAATGTATCAACTTATTCATGAAGCGTCACTGCAATTTCTATCACGAATAAACATTCTATAATAGAAAATTCTATATGTGTATTCTCTAACTCTCATATAATACAACTTAGGATGTCTTGCTTGTTAGGTTTCTTTTTTCAAATTATAGAAATCTAGAAATAAATAGGTTTGAAAAAAATTCAAATATTGAAGATTTGGAAATCGAACTTTTTAGAGCTTTTCATGGTGTCTCTAATGGTAAAGAGTTAAAAATATACTTAAGAAATTAAACTTGGTATATTTTTTAATAATCCACAATTAAGATAATTATATTTTTTTTTTCAATTTTAAAGTAATGCAATTGGTTTTGAAAGTTAGGAGTTGATACTTTGTCCTGAATTCAAAATTAGTTTTTATCTCTAAGCTGATCTAATTTGTTAAATTACACGAATGAGATTTTGCTCAATTTTTTTAAAAAATGTATACAATGGAGAGAAAAAAGTATGGTCGAAACTACCAGAATGCATCAAAGTTTATCGTGTTTCTGGCTCTATGGGAACACCAAAAAATTCAGAAAATTTTAACCGAAGCGTTTTGGTAATATTTATGGTAAAATTGACGATAAAATTTGTTTTATAGCGTATGATTAAACTTGGTAAATGTGGTAAAATTTGGTAATTTTATCATAATACTTTAGAACAAGATAAAAAAAATCATTCATTCAATAAAATTTATCTTTCTGTTTTCAATTTCTTTTAATAAATGTGGGATAAAACGAATTATAATTCTGAAAACCAGAATTCTGGTAAACCGCTTACCGTATAAATGAAAAATTACCGAATGATTTTAATACGGTATATTTTGAATCAATTAACCAGAATTAATTTTTTTACCAGAAATTTCATCACCATTCAGTACTGCAATTTTAACAGAATTTTTTCTCTGTCAACAAATATAATTTTTAAAGCATTTAAAAGTGTTTAAAAGATTTTTTCTATAACACTTATTATAGTTATTCGAATGCTTATAAAGTGGCTGCTAACAGAAATTTCATTGCCAAACAATACTATAGTTTTAACAAAAAAAATTTTCTGTGAACAAATTTAATTTTTAAAGCATTTAAAAGTATTTAAAAAATTTCAATAAAGCTTATCATAGTTATTACAAATATTCATAAAGTGGCTACCTTATCTTCCGTTTAACTAAAACAAAAGCTTATTTTATAAATATGTGATAAACTATTTGCGTAATTCTCTCTATCGGGTTAATGGCCAACGATAAAATTAATTACAAAAGAACCTTTTTTTAATAGAAAAAACAGCGTGTAAGTGTCTACGTCAGTAATTTTAATGCTAAACTTAAAGGCACTTTAAGTCTCTGGCCTTGGCACTTCAAGTGAGTACCTTAGTTGCTTTTTAAATTAATAGCTTCAGTCAAGAATACCATTACTTAAAAAAAAAATTTTAAGATTGGGTTTTCTTACTTGAGTATCACACTGGCGAAACCACTTTATTAATTTTCTACCCCATTTATTGTAATGATTTGAGATTTTTCGATGTTAATGTATTGTCGAAAGTAAAAACATAAAATAAATAATCCAATAAAGTAAAAAACGGGCATAAAGGTGATTAATGGCATAAACAGTTTTTTTTATAATATCTCTTATGCCATAAGAAAGAAATTTATTTGCCCTATTAAGGCATAGAACAAGAGTATTTCACTGTTGAACAATTTTTGTAGTATTTATGCAAATACCTTGTCTTGCATAATTTGGAGGTGGGAATTTCAAATCTGAAATTAGTTTCGCTCTTAAAGTTAGAGAGTTTTTTAAAAGGTCATTTTTATTCTATTTTTTGCTGAAATTAACAAGCTTAAAAACGTTGTCAGGGGGTCGCGATAAATGCTGCGACTAACTTCTAGGGGGGTTGAGGCGCATCATCAGGATTAAAACTACATAGGAAGCCATGCCCGAGAGCGTCGTACACGACGCCCCTATAATGACCCAACACCACTATATTATGGAAGCATAGGAAGAAACAATTCATAATCGAGAAGCGCCCCTACCGGTGTACGACGACATTTACGGTTATGGGTTCCTATGCAATTTTAATTGTGATTATGCTCCTCGACCCCCCCCCCCCCCCCCCGAAGAAGTTTGTCTCAATATTTATGCAGCTTCCAGATATATGTGTAACGTTTCTAAACTTTTGCATTTCGATAAAAAGAAGTAGACAAAAATATCATTTTAAAAAAATTTAAAAAACTGCAGCTTTGAACGATATCTCGATTAATGATTCAAATCAGCAATACGAAAGTCTTTAATATCTGTTTAAAACTCTCATGCAACCGAAAACAAAAATTGGTCCCCCGGTATTATTAACCAATATTAATGTTTCAGAAAAATTGCTTTATATTAATAATTCCCCCCAAAAAATGAGAAAAAACTAGATTTAAAAGTTAAATCTACGTAAAAAACAACGTTGTAGAAATATTGATTCATTTTAGAATTCATAGAAGTATTGATTCATTTTAGAATTCGTAGAGATATTGATTCGTTCGTAGAAATATTGATTCATTTTAGGAATAAGGCAAAATTACTGAAACCTCAATTTCAATTGTTTTTCTCTTTAGTAATCAAGTTTAGTAAAAGTGCAATAATGTGTATTATTTTATCACCATATTAAAATTGCGGTTAATTCAAATGATAATATGGTTCAATGAGAGCCAAAATTTCTACAAGTATAGTTTAAAAATCGTAGTCAGGGAGAATTTTGCTTCTCTAGATCAGTGGTTCCCAATGTTTATGAACTATTGAAAATTGCAATAATATGTATTACTTTATCACCATATTAAAATTGTGGTTAATTTAATTGATAATATGGTTCAATGAGAGCCAACATTTTCATGAGTATAGTTTAAAAATCGTAGTCAGGGAGAAATTTGCTTCTCAAGATCAGTGGTTCCCAATGTTTATGGACTATTGAAAAAGTGCAATAATATGTGTTATTTTATCACCATATTAAAATTGCGGTTAATTTAAATGATAATATGGTTCAATGAGAGCCAAAATTTCTACAAGTATAGTTTAAAAATCGTAGTCAGGGAGAATTTTGCTTCTCTAGATCAGTGGTTCCCAATGTTTATGGACTATTGAAAATTGCAATAATATGTATTACTTTATCACCATATTAAAATTGCGGTTAATTTAATTGATAATATGGTTCAATGAGAGCCAACATTTTCATGAGTATAGTTTAAAAATCGTAGTCAGGGAGAAATTTGCTTCTCAAGATCAGTGGTTCCCAATGTTTATGGACTATTGAAAAAGTGCAATAATATGTGTTATTTTATCACCATATTAAAATTGCGGTTAATTTAAATGATAATATGGTTCAATGAGAGCCAAAATTTCTACAAGTATAGTTTAAAAATCGTAGTCAGGGAGAATTTTGCTTCTCTAGATCAGTGGTTCCCAATGTTTATGGACTATTGAAAATTGCAATATTATGTATTACTTTATCACCATATTAAAATTGCGGCTAATTTAAATGATAATATGATTCAATGAGAGCCAAAATTTCTACAAGTATAGCTTAAAAATCGCAGTCAGGGAGAATTTTGCTTCTCTAGATCAGTGGCTCCCAATGTTTATGGACTATTGAAAAAGTGCAATAATATGTATTATTTTATCACCATATTAAAATCGCGGTTAATTTAAATGATAATATGGTTCAATGAGAGCCAAAATTTCTACAAGTATAGTTTAAAAATCGTACTCAGAGAGAATTTTGCTTCTCTAGATCAGTGGTTCCAAATGTTTATGGACTATTGAAAAAGTGCAATAATATGTATTACTTTATCACCATATTAAAAATGCGGTTAATTTAAATGATGATATGGTTCAATGAGAGCTAAAATTTTTATAAGTATAGTTTAAAAATTGTAGTCAGGGAGAATTTTGCTTCTCTAGATCAGTGGGAACCACTGATGCTTATGAATGCTTATGAACTATTGAACCTTCCATAATCAACCTAGTTTAGGCACAACCCTATCGTTCTAAATAAAAGCTTTCATAAATCAACAATATGCTTTCCAAAGAATGACCGCTAATTATTTTAAAAATATTTATTAATTATAAAAAAATTTTTGTTTTATCTGTTAACTTTGAAATGAGGTTTTATGTCAGGAATTTTAATTTGCAAGACTAAAACAAGGCTTATATTTTTCAATTTATTTTTTCTTTAGAGTTTTATTTAATTATTTCGCAAAATAACCAAAATACTAAATCACAAATGGATTATTGCTTGGATCTAAATAAATAGTAAAATTATATCTTTAGAAACATACTACATGTTAAAAAACAGTAAATCTCAGAACACCTGTAACATTTCTACGAACCCCTAATGACCCGTGGGACATTTTGGAGGAATTTTTGTTTTATGATTTGAAATTAGTTATGATTCATTTATAAATTCTTAAACCAAATAATAGTTAAGTCTATTATGTATTCAATTTGGAGACGACTACCTTTTCTCAACTGTTTCGCTTCGAAAATTTTACTATCATATTTTGAAAAACTTTCAAGCATTTCTTAGATTAGGGTACTCAAAAATATTTCTTGATAAGTCGAATTTTACTTAAAATCATAAGAAAAGAAAAGAAATGAAGGACTTTTAAAAATAAAGACAGTGAAAAAATTTTCAGAAAATTTAAAATAGTTTACCCTTTTTGACTTAATATGGTACTTAATATGGTAAACTATTAATCTACAAAAATAGAACACACGAAAGTTTTTAATAGTTGATAAGTCTGTTTAGGATTTACTTTAATGTCTTTGTGCAAATATTTTTCACAAAGATTTTTATTTCCGCTTAAGGTACTTATATTCAGTTAGCTTTTTGTTATACATTTCCCACTAATTATTAAACAAAAAATGCGTCTAGACTTTATTAATTTATGATAATCATAGTTATCTAAAATTTGTTTCTCCGTCTGTCAGATTTATCATATCATCCATAAATCTTCGAATTTCTAACAAAAAGTTTACTTCAGTTAACAATTTGTATTAATTTCTTTGTATTAATTTATTTTTATCAATGCATAGCTTACAGATTGTTGTGTGTTTAAATGTAAATATTTTTAATTATTTAAAAACTGCATCATTTTACTTTATCATTAAAAAATAGTGTTAGCAATTCGGGTGCATTTTTGAAAACTATAAATTTGAAAATCCACATTAAGAATTTATATTTACTTAATGCTGCAGGGCAATAACACTAAATAATACTAGATACACAATTTGTAAGCATTGTGCTCTATATATTCACAAAAATATAAACTCCTAAACGACCAATTTTCTGTAACATTTTTGTTCGATGCAGGCTGAGTTAAAGAAATCTCATAATGACTTTAATTTTGAACTTGATTCAAAAAAACAAACTTCAGGAGGGATTTTCTGAGATAAATTTTTCCAAACTTGTGTTACATGATAAAATAAAAAGAACACTAGATCGTTACCTTATTTAAAATAAGGTTTCAGAGTTTCAAAAAAACTAACACCTCTATCCTTGACAGATTTTATGTAACATTTTTGTTCAATGCAGTCTGAGTTAAAGAAATCTTACAATGACTTTAATTTTGAACTTGATTCAGAAAACAAGCATCACGAGAGGTTTTCCAAAAAGAATATTTCGTATTCGTATTTTATGACAAGGAAAACTTCTAGGTAACTAACTCCTTAACTAACGTCGCATTAATAAGCTATCTAGGGGCACTAGTAAGCTATCTAGGCGTACTAGTAAGCTATCTAGGCTCACTAGTAAGCTATCTAGGCGCACTAGTAAGCTATCTAGGCGCACTAGTAAGATGTCTAGGCGCACTAGTAAGCTATCTAGGCGCACTAGTAAACTATCTAGGAGCACAAGTAGCAGCCTAATGGGCTATCGGCGACGGTCACGGAAGCATCTATGAGAGTGATCCGAAGACATGCCATCAAAACTTTGATGCTCTGCAGAGGGATGGCTCCTCCGCTTTGGTACCCCGATGACCTGCAAGCAAAGTCGAGCACTAACAATTTAACAAGGACCAATACCGCACAGCTTCGGTCCTTAAACAGTCTGATCAATGTGGTCACCCTCCCGTTTATGGACCGCAGACAGTGATGCTTAACTTCTGTTTTCTACTGGGAATCGTGTCCTTTCGGCAAGTTCACAGAGGAATGGAAAACTTCTAGAGCTTTATACGATTACCTTTCATAGCTGAAGTGTATAGGTTCAATCGTGCAACTGTATTTTTGCAAACTTTAATAATTCGTAAAAGATTTTATTTTTTTTAATAAAAAATACAAATAAAATCAATAGCAGGCATTTTATAAATTTCAAGTAGATTTCATAAATCTGAATTCATTAATTAAATAAGCAGAAAAGCTTCAGCTTCTACGTAATTAAATTCAGAAGCCTGTGTAAACACAGCATAACGGGCCAGTAGGGGAAAGTAAAGTGACAGTTGAAGTGTAAAGAAGTTCCAGCTTCCAAGATCAATGTTCCTTGAATACTGAAACTAATTAACACATCTACTGAAAATTGCTGGAGTTCCCCGGGTACTTAAAACGGCCTACGAACCTCAAAAAGCAGAATTGGTTGGATGAATGCAATCTGTGCATTGAGTGTCTTCTGGGTTTGGAACCTAAATCTAATTTATCTTCTGAATCATCCATCGCAATGCTATTACAAAATTGTCACCTTTAACCAGTTCTCACATTTTGGTGTCTGTGTCGGCCAAGATAAAACTATCTAAAATACTCTGTAACGTTGAACTTGATTTAGAAATCCAACATCACAAGAAATTTTTTCATGTTAGTATTTCATGAAAAGGAAAACCTTACAGTACTTCCTTAATTTTAACCTTGCAGAATTAAACCTAACAGATTCAAAGATTCTAGTACCTCCTATCTAAGCATCTTTGTTCCGCACCTTTGATCGATGCAAGCCAAGATAACCCAATCAAATCAAATGTTTAATTTTCAACGTTATCCAACTGACCCTTGGGAAAAACTTATTTTGTCAAATGCTCTTACATTCGCATTATAGGAAAATAAAAATTTCTAAAGCTTTCTTCGGGCAGTGTATGTCAATAAGGCTTAAACCTACTATCAAATTGTCCCTTCCACCGCAGGCATGCAATTTTATGATTAATACGAGCCAAAATAATATTTTCTAACATGCAGTATTACAATAGAGCCTATGAGCAATTTCAAATATACACACTCACTCAAAAGTAGAAGTGAAATGAAGTAATCTAAAGCAAATACAATAATCAAAAATGGCACAATTTATGATTAAGATGTTGGTGTACATACATACATCCACTTTTAAAAAAAATTAAATAAAAACGATTAACTTAAGAGAACTAAAAGCACCCAAAGATGACAAAACCACGCAATTATAAACTTTTAAAATTTTTTCATAAAATGTTATCATGATCGAAACTAAAATTTTCTGTCCTGTGTGAGGCGCGTGTACGCGGCTATGTTATTCTTCGACTGTGAAAATGTACCCTAATTCAGAACCGAGTTAACATATTTTATATACTAGTGAATTGGAATTGAATAATTATTGCTGTAGACGTGCTACACCATGTGTTCTAGTATCATAACTGTTCTTTTACTTTCTCTTATAAGCAACTGTTAATATGCATGTATATGCATATGAGTTATAACTTTCTGATAAAATATTTACAACCACATTTTTTTTATCACTTAGTTTTACTAAAATGTAGAATTTAAAATATTTTACATTTTTATTTTGTTCTTCATTATTTTATTATTATTATTTTGAATAATTGATTATTGCAGCTGTTGTAATTGAATGCAGATTGCCTAACTCTTTTTTAAAAATTAGTAAAAAAAAGGAGTAACAAAATATTTCTAATTTTAATGACTATTAAATAAATTCTGCAATTTAAATATATTTATTTCTTTTTTTTTCGTAACTACAAGACATGGAAGGGAAAATATTCAATATAATAATTGTAATATCATCGAGCAATGTCATGTAATTTATTATTTGCTTACTAGTTCCGGTATGTGATAATGTTAAGAAATACTTAAAATTTTGATTCTATTTTTAAATTTTATTTCAATTTATTATCCAAACATACTTTATGAATCCGTATCCATTTCCTTAAGGATAGAAATACAAACCTCACAGTCTTTACTTTCTTCTTAGAACCTATTTCGTATTCTAAATTAACTTCTAAGCTTATATTACTTCAATGCATCTAAATACTGCAGTATCTAGATTACAGTAAATCTAAATCCTGAAAAGATAAAAGTCGGTTTCCATCTTTCTTCTGCATGAATTTTTCTATCCTATGTTCAATACTTTCAGCAAAAATGAAAGAAAAAGAAATATGCCCTGACAAAGAGGGAAAAAATTCCTTGTCGAAAGGATATATCAAATTTCTAATCCCCGCTGAAACTGTTCTCTGAAAAAGTGATGAACTTCCTAAAAAATAGATAAGCCTAGAATAAAAGTGGCGAAAAAAACTTTCTACTATTCTTCTCGATGGAGGTTCCCGAAGACAAAGCAGTTCTGAAGGGTATTGATTAGATGGGCAAAGAGCCTCAAGCGTAAACGGTAAATCGGCACCACTCTATGAATCGTTCGGTGTGAAAAGCACTTACTGCCCACAACAAAGTAAACACTCGGTTGTCCAATTCAGGATTGTTGAGCTCTTGAAACAAAAATTTTCCTTCGTGGAATTAGAATGTAATGCACGAGATCTGGATATTATTAGAGCATGCATTAAATTTGAATACGAGATATTGCGATCGTCTGCCTTTATCCTTTTTTAAAAAACATAACAAAGAATTTAGTAAATTAAATTTATAATTGTACTAATTAATGAAGGTAACATGATGAAGTGGATTCGCGTATTTAATTTTATGTGTTTAAAACGTGCGCAAAGTGTTCTATTGCAGACGATTTTTTTAAGAAATTTATTTCAAGAAAATCGTTGACGTTAAAAAAAATCGTCTGATGCAAGAATTCAGGATTGTTGAGCTCTTGAAACAAAAATTTTCCTTAGTGGAATTAGAATGTAATGCACGAGATCTGGATATTATTAGAGCATACATTAAATTCGGATACGTGATATTGCGATCGTCTGCCTTTATCCTTTTTTTAAAAACACAACAAAGAATTTAGTAAATTAAATTTATAATTGTACTAATTAATGAAGGTTACATGATGAAGTGGATTCGCGTATTTAATTTTATGTGTTTAAAACGCACGCAAAGTGTTCTATTACAGACGGTTTCTTTAAGAAATTTATTTCAAGAAAATCATTGACGTTAAAAAAATCGTCTGATGCAATAATTTTGATTCGATGATGCAACGATACAAAATCAAATTTCTTTCGTATTTTTATTTTTTAGAATCAGTCTCTACTTAAGACAATACATTATAAAATAAATTTGTAATATCTGATTAATAGTTCAATATTTCACCAACATTCACTTCAAAGTGTAACGCTTGTAAATTACAAGGCTATTTTACATATATACATTTTTTTAAATATCGAGGGCACTTTTCTTTTTTGAATTCCCTTCTTAGTTATTTTAAAAATATCACCTTTAAAGAACGCAAAGAATAACAAAGCTTACCAGCAAAGATAAGCCAAGTATAAAATCTTTTACTTACACTTCACAAGCCGCTATGAGATAAAAACAAACAGGTAAAAAATAGTTCTTTAAGCTTCAACTTTATATTTTCTGTTAGAGATTTTCTAAAGTCTTTGCTTGTTCTAAGAAACTCTAACGTTTCTTCAAAGGCAGAATTGCAAATCTCGCCAACTCAGAGTCCGGAAAAGCCAGGACTCGCAGGCTTTAAAGAAGAATTTGCAAGGATATTGAATTTCTGCGTTGAACTGTTGTACATTTTTAGAAAAATCTAGGATTTCCTTTCTTTACTTTAAAGAGATAAATCTTTTGATGCTTAAAGCTTTGAATCAGTTGTTAGTGATTTAAAAAGAAATTAACTATAAACCCTCAAACATTAGGTTTACTAGTGAAGTTAGTTTATTATATCTAAGCGATAACACATATTTTCTGGTGGAATACACTTTCGAAATACCGAAGCTGAAATTTTCGAAAAAAGCATGTTTTATTCTTCAATGAATTTGTTCCCGAAATAAATCCGAAAGCAACTTTTTAGTATATTTACGGGCTTCTTTCCTTCAAATAATACAACTCTAAATTTTAAAAAAACGTAATGTATTTTTGCATTTCTTTATTTCAGCGTTTAGGCATTTAGTTTTATGTTAACAATCGCAACAAACAGTATATACTCAAAAGTCACGTTTTTTGTTATTGACAAAATTATTTTTTGGTTACTTATTTAATGATTTGAACGAACATTTTTTTCATTAAATTAGGGAAATTATTATTTTTTAAGGAAAAGAATTTCATAAAAGTCATTAAGCTTAATGCTACTTATGAACTAGCACGATTCATTAAGAAATACATCGTAAAATAAAGGGAGCACGATAAGTTATCTTTGCTATAAAACAAGCAATCTGTTTGACAAGTCAACGCACTAACCCCTGAACCATCCGTTCACATAGTGCCAACAGATTTACATTTAGACAAAAAAAATTGAGAATTCTCAGAATCCATTGATGTGACACACGAGTGACGAAGCATTTTCGTCAAAAACTTGAAGGTTCGCATTTTGTTACAAATAACGTAATTTCATGACAATATCAGTGTCAAAATAAATCCAAGTTCACGTAACATATATCACCGGATCAACAGGACGTGAACTTGGATTTAGTTTGGTTATGCTCTAATTATGAATTAAAACACTTTCGATTTTGTAATTTCATTATCTTTGAGTTCTCATTTGTTCAATGCTTGTGTAGGGTCCAGCCAATAGAAACATAGCTTACAGCTTTTGCTAACCACATTGCTCCAATGAAACCCTATTCCTGTTTCTTTCAGAGATATGTATTCTTGTTGTTGGCTGCTGATGAGTTACAACAATTTTTGTTATATTTTTGCTTATATTATATATATATATATATAATATGCGGTGTATCCACACCGATATTTTTTAGTATAGTAGTAGTGAGAGAAGCATGATTAAAGAGTCCAGATTGTGCATAATCTTCTTTTATTAAGTTGCGATGGCGAAATAGCAGTTTAACCCCTCTCCGAAGCGGGAGAGGGGGAACAGATATCCCGTCTAAGCTGACGGATTTTATTTTAGCAAGATAAACCACAAAACGCCACGCAAAATCTTGCGCTCTGCATTTTATAGGATGATTAAAAAGAGTAAAAAGTCCAGCCATATGCTTTTTTCTGTATTCTTACGCCTCATCAAATTTATTTATTACTCAAAGCAAATCGTTTAATCTTTCCTTATATGGAAGTGAAAGATCTTAAAATAACTTCTCTTTTGAAGTATTAATCTAATTATTATTCATTGGCATGTTTTTAGCCTTGAAGTCCCAAAATAGAATTTCTACCCTTATCCTTTACTAAAGATATTTAATGAAAAGGAATGAAGTTTTAATGCTTTTATTAATACAAAAGTGTTTAATTTTTGTATTACATATATATATATATATATACTAGCTGACCCGGCAAACGTTGTTTCGCCATATGAATTATTTCTAGAGTATGAAAATATATCTTATTTATTGTAAGTGTGGTATATGAGTGAGAGGCATGGAGCGCTGTGACATGGGGCATAAGAGGCATGGAGCGCTGTGAACGATGACGGAATGTGAAACAACACACCAAATAATAGTTTTTTTTAAATGTATTGTAACTTTTTTTATAAATTATATATACAACGAATTCTGAAAATATCAGTCAACAATGTTAATCTCTTAGTGCAATGGAGTGTACAATATTTTTTGTCATTCCATCTTTAGCTAACACAAATAAGCTGGATGGTTTGCCCACTCGAGAGCATGCCACGTATAAATTGTCTGTGTGAAAAACATGGTGTGCTCAAATCTAAGACACATAAAGACATTGTTTGGCCTTGTCAATGCAAAGGCCAATCTAATGGGGATCTGATTGCGTTTTAATGGAATTGGCACATGTGTGGGTATAACAGGGATTCGTGAAAGTAATATACTTTCACCCCGGAATTTGTCATTTAAAATAATGACTTCGATAACATTGTTCATAAATTCTTTAACGACTAATCGCGTGCCGTTGCGTGGTGGGTCCAAATTAAGAAGCAAAATAACTGGAGATCCAAATTTGAGTTTTAAATCATGCGGTAGTATGCCTGGTAAATCCAATGAGTTTAAAAACTCTGTTGGAAAATTTGCAGCTTCAATAGGATCGCAAACTGTATCAACGGATTTATATGTCACCAAGTTACCTGGCAATAACTGTTGTATCTTCAGATTCAATTCGTTGACGTCCACATTTTTTTCTGCTAAAATCGCCCTTTCTGCCAGTGAACATCGGGAAATATTAGGTTAATGAGAGCATCTTGTAAATCAATGATTGTGCAGAAATCGTCCGGTAATTTTATGCATCCAGTCTCATCCTTAGTAACTTTTTCATCACCGATATCTAACAATTATTTTGAGAATGTTTCAGCAGATGGATCTTGAAGCATTTGGACGTGCATATTTACTTTTAGTTGAACATTTTCAACATTACTCCACAGTGGAGATGATTTCAAGCAAGCATTGATCTCATCAGCGCACGTTGAACGCGGAATGACGGTAAGTGTTTGTCTGAAATCACCTGAACTGCCGCCAAATAATTTGTCATTGTTTATTATATCTTTCAATGTCCTGTTTCCTCAAGCGAATGTTTGTGTGCCATAGTGCATTCATCCCAGATGATAATTTTACAATGTTTCAACACTGTGGCCAAAGAGCCATAGTAGCTTCATTGGAGGTGATGTACCGGCCAATTTGGAACAGCGTTACTTCATCGTTGTTATTCACTGGAAGAGCAGTCACATTGGTATTTTCAACTCGAAATACTGCCATATCACTGCCTTTATTCACATACTTGCAAATATATTTGATGTTCTTCTTTTAAGGGCGAGCATAAGTATTAGAGTTCAATATGACTTGTTGCAACGTGCGTGAATATTGTATTTGATTTATCATGTTTCAATGTCTAGTTTGGATTGGAATATGATTAAATAAAGATATATTTAAAATATACGTTAAATCTGTCCAAAAAATGAAAAAAAAATTAGTTATAAACCTATTCTCAGACCTACTGAATATACATATAAAGCTTCATCAAAATCGCTCGAGCCGTTTAGGAGGAGTTTAACCACTAAAACTGTGACAAGAGATTTTTATATATATATATATATATATATATATATATATATATATATATATATATATATATATATATATATATATATATATATATATATATATATATATATATATATATATATATATGTATATATATGTATATATATATATATATATATATATATATATATATATATATATAGAGAGAGAGAGAGAGAGAGAGAGAGAGAGATAGATAGATAGATAGATATAAACTCAGTGGCGCAACAGCCCATAGAGGGCCAAAGCCTACTGTGCCCATCTACTGTGACCAGCTTTCTTGACCTTGGGCTCTGGGGTGCAAGAGCAGATGTTCCGGTTAGGTGGTCAGCTGAGCGCGTAACCCCCAGTGTATAGTTCCCAAGCATGCTTGGTCGTTAAAAAGAAACAACAATAAGGTTATTATAATGGAAAAATTGCAGTCTACGGAACCGAAACCCCGAAACAAAATGACAAAATTAGAAAATTAGTCATACTTGTTTTTCAGAAGCATACAGAAAAGAGATTACTATAGTAAAAACAGGTCACCTTTATGGACAGAAAATTTTCAGCAAAACTATTTCTAAATTTGATCTTCACTTTTTCTAAACCGGAAAGTAAAACAAACAAGAAACAAATATCAGAATGAAGTAGGTGTATTTTTGTCCTATACTGTGTCTGCATATTTTTTGAAGAATAAAATGTGTGAAGACAGTATCAAATTCGCGATATGATTTATTATTTTCTGATGATGGGAGAAAAATATGACTAAAAGCTGTATCATTAATTCTATGTACAAAAAATAAGAGATACAAAACAAAATAAGCATGAAACATCAAAGTAAAGAGTTTTTTCCGATAAGAAATAATAAATCATGTCGACATCAGGTATCATAGAAAAAAATATGCTGTTACTGGAATAAATGTGCATTACATCAGAAGAGGAGAATAAATACAAACCAATTGCGCAACTGATGATAGAACACGGTAGATCATTTGGAATACTTGGCCATACATTTTATGCATGAGACTGACGTATGAAATGATATACAGACAGTTATTAATTTTCACATAATAAATATTCTATTTTCATTGCTCAATAATAAACCTTTATATTTAATTTAAATAGAGCCTCATCCATTATCTTTTTTATGTTTGTCTTTTTAATTGATTACTATTAACAAATATTCGTCACCCATTGTAATCCAAGCTTCCCATTTTTGACAAATATTTCTCGCTTCAGATTCGAAATTTAACACGCCAAGCCCAAAGTGCAGACAGAACACACAACACAATTTGTCATTGTAATAAGCCAATTATTAACGATGATGGCAATCTTCAAAAACTCATCGCGTGAAAAAGATAAGTATCATAGAATTTTCTGATATATTTTATTCATTTACATCTCTCAAACTTGCAACAGTAAAAAAAAATTAAAGCAAACGAAAGCAACTTTATTAATTTTTTATCAACTTCAACTGAATAATGATTATTATTTGTTAATTTACACATGAACAAAACTTTTCACCACTGTATTTTCTGAGTTAATCGAACCTAAACCTGTAGAGATGTTCCATTTGATTTGATATTTGCACAACCCACGTCTCAAGTTAGAGTGATCAAACCCTTGTTTTACAAACCGATAGGGAAAGCATATTTAAGAACTGTTAAAATCGTTTGGAAACCACACCACACATTACATTATCATTATTAGATCATTGGCTTACAATTTGAAGCATCATTGACTTAAAGATATATCAGTATCAGCAAAAGTTTTGGGTGTATTGTGCTGCCATCTTGAGAGAAGTAAGGAAACTTTTAAGGTACATATTTGGAAACAGTACAAATGAGATATTTGACGTAAAAACATAATCCTTGAAAAGTGCGTGGCTCATTATTATACAGGGTGTTTATAAAGTCCCGGACCCATTTTGATATTTAATAACTCATAAAATAATGAAGATAGATTAAAATTAATAACATAAGTGGTTAAATAGACTCAAAAAGTTTAATGACCCTTGTCAGTGAACTTCCACTAGTGCCCCCTTCGTCGCACGGAGAATATCAAGTCGATAGTCAATTTCCCGCCTGGTAGCGGCAAGCATGTCGGCATCCACAGAGGCTATTGCGGTTGTAATTCTGGCCTTTAGATCATCAATGTTAGACACGATTCTCCTGTAAACATTGTCCTTTTTAAATCCCCCCCAAAAAAAGTTCAGCGGCGTTATATCAGGTGATCTGGGTGACCAAGGAATTGGACCTCCTCGCCCAATCCATCTTCCTGGAAAATGGTCATTCAAGGAACTACGAGCGTTGATACCCCAATGAGGTAGTGCACCACCTTGTTGCAAAAAGACATGTGGCTGAAGCTCTTCTAGTTGTGGAAATACGAAGTTTTCCAACATGTCTAAGTATACGACTGATGAGACCGTCTTTTCTGTAAAATAGAAAGGCCCAATGACTCGGTCGTGCATTAGTCAACACCACACATTAACCTTTGGGGAATCCCTTTGTGTCTCACGGTATTCATGAGGGTTTTTAGATCCCCATATGCGGAAATTATGGCGATTAACAATGCCAGAAACATGAAAGGATGCTTCGTCGGAGAACATTATGCTCTTCAGAAAACCGCAATAGCCTCTGTGGATGCCGACATGCCTGCCGATACCTGGCGTGAAATTGACTATCGACTTGATATTCTCCATGGGGTGCGGGCGCACGTGGAAGTTCATTGACAAGGGTCATGAAACTTTTTGAGTCTATCTAATCCTTTATGTTATTAATTTTAATCTATCTTCATTATTTTATGTGTTATTTTATTAAACATCAAAATGGATCCGAGACTTTATAAACACCCTGTATTACCTTAAACCTCTCACGTTAAAAAAAATCGAATTTTACGCTTTAAATTTTTTATATGCAATGAGTATTTTTTTTTTCAATTTTATAAATAAATTTTGTAACCTTATGGTCTACAAAACTAATCTTCCATTAAATTAATGATTCATTTAAAAATATGTTATGAGAATATTAGAAATCAAATAAGAATTATTTAAATGTCGGATTTACGGCTATAAAATAATTGAACTTGTACCCTTGTAATTTTGAACCCAACCCAGAAAACAAGGAAACTATGGGATCATGAATTCCCACAAACATTGTGAAAGATTTTTTAAGTAAGAACTAAGCGCATTACTGTCACACTTGTACTAGGAAAATATCACAAAACATCCCACACTTAAGTCAACACCTAATGATCTGTAACAAATAAGTCTAAAATTGGGGTTATTTTTCCTAGCACAAATCAAGATTGCAACGTGGGTCATTCGACATTCGATAGTACTTCTAAATTGAAAGAAAAAAAAACAAATGAAGAAATTTTGCCAGCTGTATGTCAGAGCAATCCAGCTGCAATATTTGCAATGGAGTCAGTAAGTTTTGCTCTCTGAACGTGTCATTTTAATGTCGCTAAAATTTGCTAGTTCGACAGCATTTCTTTATAGTTTTTCTCTCAGTAAACTGCAACTGCAGTTGATACACTTAGTTACTAATTTTAAATCTTAGCACGGGTAAATTATTTGGTTTCTTAAACAAGACGCCGCACTCTCTGCATATTTATCTTTCCCCGCTATTTTTTTAATTGTTTTTCAAATACTAAGTCATAATTTGAATAAATGGTAACTTCATCATCATCCTACAACATTTGTAGAGCCCTATAGCTTAATTTAAGAATTTTTACCATTATTTTCTAGCGGTCACTCATTTTTCGTAGTTTGCTGTAATAAATTGAAATTTATTATAGGTTTTTTTTCAATACTTTTAAAGATAGATTATTTGTCTGTAGATGGCACCACTACGGTAAAGTTTAAATTCAATCATAATATTTTTTTTAGAAATTTTGAATTAGTCTTTTAAAAAGGGATTTTTGGGGTGAAATCTATGTAACTAAATTTATTAATATTTATTGAGGATGGTATTATAACTTGTATAGGGTATTAGTGGATTTATGACGGTTTTTCTCAGGGATTTTTTTTTTTTTGGTTCTGACGTCCGTTTGATGCGGGACGACTCTGGACGTGGTAAACAGGTCAGTCTAGATTCTTTCGTCTTGTTGAAGGGAGGATAAAAGAGAAGCGATGAATGTGGCTAGGGGCAGTTGCAGTACCAGTAGTAACCAGTTAACCAGAGCAGTATCCTGGGGATACGGAGTTTGTCCGCTGAAGGAGTGGTTCGTGACAGTATCTCGGAGATGGTGGATCGTAACCTTAGGGAAAGCTAAACTGAAGTCTCTAGCGGGAAGGACTACCGAGATTAGCCAAAAGCCAAGAGATCCTCGAGACGATGGGCCAAGTCCGAGGGAATATATGCTGGACGTCCGGTGTCCCCCTTCTACATGCCTAAGTCGCTTGAAATTAGAATAGCTGGAGAAATTTCGAGATCCTAGCCGAGGAGTTTGTCCATGAGTTCATCTACCTTTCCGGTGGGCGGTTCCAGAGAGCAAACAGTAAATTCTTTAGGGTACTTATAAAACTTTAAATTTTATTTCGTTAACATTTTAGAGGAATCATTTACCGAAAATTCTGAACTGTTATGTTGTGTTTTTTTTTTGTAGGAGAGCAATCAGTATTTAAGTGTAATTTATAGATATCATAAACCAAGTCTGTGTTTTTAGAAATGTTAAATGCAGTTCTTATTTTTTAAATGTCTTTTTTTGAACTGTAGAAATTGAAGGTTATGCTTGAGTGTTTTAAGGTTGCATTTTTGTTTTAATTAATGTATAAATGTTTATTCCCATGTTGGCATTTGGAAATGTGTGAAAATATGTTTTTTGAAGATTTAGAGATGCAATAAAAATGAGTTTTAATTGTTAAAAGTTTTTTGTAATTCATTAGATATTTGTCTACTAAATAACCTGGGTAACCGTTACTAAATTTAAATTTTGAGATCACAGTCAAAGGGGTAACGGTACAAATTGGTGCCGTGACCAGGATAGGCAAATTTAATAGAAAGGGCCTAAATTGGTGCTGCAATCTTTTGCATTTCCAGATGCTAACATTTTACTTTTTTATGTGTTTTAAAGTTGTATCATATTTGAGTGTATTTATATATTCCCAGTTTTTGAAATAGACGTAAACAAGTTCGGATATATTCAATTAATAGTGTGTTTGTGAAATTTGAGTTGTAACTGAATATGTGTCCTAAAGATAAGCTTTCGCCACAGGATGGTCAAACGGGTGTATTTATACCTTGCAATTTTTCCCTTTTAACATTGCAAGTACTCCCCACGTTTAGAGGAAGGGAGTCTACAGTATCGGTGGAGAAATTTCTTGAGCGCCTACAAGCTTCCGCGTCGCAGTGGAATTGGACAGAGTCAGAAAAATATTTTGCATTGAAAGATAAGTTGTTTGGGGAAGCCAGAGACTGTATAAATGAATTTGGGGAAGACATTGACAATTTTAAAAAGTTGAAAGATAAGTTGCTTAATCTATATGGTAAAAAGGTTTCTCCTTCAACGGCTCTTTTTGAGTTTATGGCCTTCAGGCAACCCGTAGATATGCCAGTTGAGAGATATTTGGCACAGGCCGTGCAAAAAAGCAAATTTTTGGATTTTGGTCAATGTGACTCTGAAACAAAAGAGACACAAAGAAACCATATGCTATTTAGTATGTTAAAGTTAAATTTACACCCTAATATTCTGAGAGGAGTTTTGGCTCGAAACCCGCAAAGCTTGGAGGAGTTAAAAAAGTTGGCCATTCTGGAGGAGAGTGCCTGGCTAACCGTGAAGGCCACGAATAATCCGTTTTTACAGTTCCCAACAGAGATATTTAAAGTTGAACAAAATGAGAATGGGTTAGCTGCTGTTTGTGCAAACCTGGCATCCACGATAGAGAAATTAACTGAAAAGGTAGAGAAACTAGAGACTAGAGTAACTGGAAATATGGGAAATCATGATAGAGGGGCAGTAGAGGCGTTTAGAGATAATAGAAGTAATGAGAGGAGGATAGGTCCCTGTTACAATTGTGGTAAAGTTGGGCATATTGCTAGATACTGCCGTGCCAGGCAGAGAATGTGTAGAAATGTCCAAAGTCAACCTGCAGTCAATGCAGTTGGAGATATTCGACAGGAAAACTAAGTTCGGGTGCTTCACAGGCACAGGTGACAGCGTGTATGCCCAAATTCGTGCAAATTTATACTAATGAAACTGTAGGGACCCTTCCCATTATTAGTGTGACTTTTCAGAATTTAAAAGTCTTATCTCTAGTTGATTCAGGAGCAGCTCTTAATTTAATTGAGGAATCTTTCCTACCTTCTAACATTAAGCGCCAAAATTGCAATATGTGTGTTTCATCTGTGGCAGACAGTAGGATTGCTTTACAGCATAAAGTTCAAATTGATATTCAAGTTGGCTCGTACAAGTGTAAATGTGATTTTTATGTATTACCCTCTAGATTATCTAAGAATTTTTCTATGCTTTTGGGAAGTAATTTCCTTCACAAACACAGGTGCTTAATTGATTATCAAGATAATGAAATTCAAATAGGTGAAGAAATAATACCTTGGTTATGTTGTGAAGAGGGAAAGGTGATAAACGTAATTGAACAAACTTGGAAAGAAGATATTTACGGTTATTTAAATAAAAAATATACCCTTGCACCTTTTTCTGAATCGATAGTAAATGTAAACGTTAGGAAATATTTTAATTCGGAATTGTGTTTGGTGGAACCTATTTTTAACGACAGGGAATACTGTGTGGCAAGGTCAGTTAACAAATTTAAGAGTAATCATAGTATTCCAGTTTTAGTGTTAAATCCCACCGGAAATGACATGAATTTATGTAAAAATACTAAATTAGTTAAGCTGGAGAAAATAATTTCATCAAGTGATAGCAATCTACCTAATTTTAATATCGAGGCTCATGAAAATTTCGGTGAGTGTGATGAGGCCGATCTTGAGTTTGATCAAACTTTTAAGTTAGACCATCTAGATAATAGTACTAAAGATAGGTTAATAAAATTTTTAAAGGAAAACAAAAATGTGTTCGCAGCCTCAGTTAAAGATCTACCGGGCTGTGATACCGTGCTACACAGGGTTCCCCTAATTGATATTGTGCCGGTAAAACGTAGAGCTTATAGGGTACCATACAATTTACGTGAGGAAATGGACTCGCAGATAAATATTCTATTGGAAGCGGGAATACTGGAACCCTCAGTGTCAGCTTACAGTTCCCCTATTCTATTGGTAAAAAAATCGACCGGAGATTATCGCCTGGTCACAGATTTCAGAGCCTTGAATGCTAAGGTTGTTCCTGATTCCTACCCAATACCCAACATTAATGAGGCTATTGATAATTTGGCAGGAGGAAGAGTTTTCAGTACGTTAGATCTGACTTCGGGTTTTTTCCAAGAAATTGTTTCACCGGAGGATAGACATAAGTTAGCTATTGCTACCCATAAAGGACTGTATCAATTTACACGCACACCTTTTGGTCTGCGAACAAGTGCCAATTCCTTCCAAAGATTAATGAACGTGGTATTATCGGGTCTCGAACCTTTGAATATTGGAATTTATATTGATGATATTGTTATTGCCATCAACGATGTTGAGGATCACTTCCCGAAACTTAAATTGGTATTTGAAAGATTATTAAAAAATAAGTTAAAGTTAAAACCAAGTAAATGCTCATTCCTCACTAATAGAATTAATTATTTAGGGTTTGTTATTCAGGATGGTAAGGTTTATCCAGACCAGAAAAATATAGAGGTTATTAAAAACTTTGAAACACCAAGAAACAAAACCGATGTTCAATCATTTTTAGGATGTATCGGGTACTACAGAAAATTTATTCCGAATATTGGTCAACAGTCACTTAGGCTGACAGCCTTAACTAAAAGTGGCAAATTTGAGTGGGACAGCCAGGCAGAAGCGGAGTTTGTGAGTTTAAAAAAGTTCTTGATGTCTGAACCTGTCTTAATTTTACCCAACATGTCAAAATCTTTTCACCTGTATACGGATGCCAGTAATCAGGCTATAGGATCAGTGTTAGCTCAACTGGATGATGAGGGTTTTCCTCACCCTATAGCGTTTGGAAGTAGAAAACTAAAACCACCTGAGACTAGGTATTCGGTGACCGAACGTGAAACCTTAGCAATAGTTTATTTTACAAATTACTTTAGACACTATTTACTAGGAAGGAAATTTTTTATTTACACTGATCATTCCCCTATAGCTAATACCTTGAAGTTGAAAGATTCTTTTTGTAGAATTGCACGGTGGTCTATTTCTTTGTCGCAATTCTAGTTTGAGGTAAAATATATTCCGGGAAAGGTTAATAATATTGCAGACTTTTTAAGTAGAAATGTTAAGGAAGCAGAAACTATCGATAACAAAATTTTATTTAATGAAGTGGATTGTAATGAATCACTTTGTTCCTTGACAAAACTAATTGAAGAGCAGGAGAAAGATCCTTTTTGCAAAGAAATCGTTGAGGCTTTGGGCAAAAATGAACCAGTGCCATCTAACTTTCATTTTTTTTATTAAAGACAAATTATTAAGGTGTAAGAAAAGCCAAATTGCTGAGAGTGAAAAAATTGTTATTCCACTAAGTTTAGTGAAAGACGTCTTGAACTTGTATCATAATTCTCCTTTGGTTTGCCATCCTGGGATTAGTAAGACTTTAAGAAAGATAAAGAAATTTTATTTTTGGCCCAAAATGTCTTCCCATATTGTGAACTTCATTAAGTCGTGTAATAGCTGTTTACAAAGAAAGGCTCATCAACCCAAGCGATTAGTCCCTTTGCAGAAGGTGCCACCTCCATATGGTCCTTTTGAGAAAATAGCATGTGATGTAGTAGGACCGCTCCCTTTAACTCAGGATGGAAATAGGTATTTGGTCACAATTGTTGACCATTTGACAAAGTGGTTAGAAGCTGTCCCGGTTTCCTCGGTCAGCAGTAAGGATATTGCCATAGTACTTTTAAATTTTATATCTCGTTTTGGCTCTCCAAAAACTTTAATCACTGACAGAGGATCTAACCTGATAAGTGAGGGTATGAAAATAATTTATAAATCTTTGGGAATAGATAAAATTAATGTTATCCCTTATCGCCCCCAAAGTAATGGTGCTATAGAAATCAAGCATAAGACAATCGCAAATTTTTTATGTCATATAGTTAATTCTACACATGATGACTGGGATACGCAAATACCATTTGCCTTACTAGCATACCGAACAGCTATTCAGGAGTCAACTAACTTTACTCCGGCACTATTAACATATGGTAGGGAATTAGCTTTACCTCTGGAATTTTTCAAGAACCATAAACCTTTCTCGTATGCGGGTGCTGAGGACTTTGCCAAAGATTTACTTGGTAAATTGCATAGTACTTATGCATCAGCGAGGGAAAATCTAGAATGTTCTGCGGAAAATAGAAAAGCTCGTAGAGACAAAAACATCAAACAATATAGTTTCCAAGCAGGGGATGAGGTATACTGGTTCAATCCTGTGTTAAAGAAAAACCAGTGCAAGAAATTTGCTACATTTAATGAGGGCCCTTTCAGGGTGATTGAAGTCATACCTCCGGTCACTTTGAAAATACAACATACAAAAAATTTTGGCTATACTAGGGTTGTTCATGTGGAGAATGTGGCAAAGGCGGAGCAAAGATTGGAAATTTTGCGATCCAGAGATGGTGGGTTCGGTGACCAAATCAGTGGCAGTATAGATAGGGAAAGAGTAGAGACGCCTGCTCCAGGAAATCTACTGTATGAGACAGGTAAATTCGTGCCTTTTCCGCAACCTCGTTATAACTTAAGACAACGAGTAAATGGACGGGTCATAAGAAATTAGAATTTGTAAGAAAAGTGTAACTAAATTTTTCTTGTTTTAGATTGGGTTATAAATGTTTTGGGGTGGAATGTCAAATGTTCTCCAAGTATGGAGGAGGAGTTTATACCTGGCGGTGTATATTTTGGTTACATAAGCCGGAATGTAGTAGGTCGGTGGAGACTGTTTTTTTTTCAGGTGGACCACTGTCCTTTTATGTACATAAGTGTGAAGTGTAGGTCTCCACCGGCAATTGTAATGATGTATGTAATCAGTCAAAACTGGGTTTGTCCCATTTTTGTTTTTTTTTAATGTTATTTTGAAAATTTAGATTATGAATGTTTAGATGTTTAAAATGTGGCGAAAGTTGAAGATTGAGAACGTTGCTGTACAATCTTTTCCTGACCCCCTATGGGCCGCTTGAAAAGGTATTGCTAAGTGTAAATCTGAGATATAATGTTTTTTATAGTTAAGTGTAGTTTAAACTACTTTGGCGCATATGTGATTCCTCTTTTCTGTTTCCTTGCAAGGTGCACATTGTTAGGGTCAGATTTGATTTTAGTGATAAAGTTCTAAAAGTAGGTTTAAAGCCGCGTGGTGCTTTTAGAGATTTTGAGCTTTAAGTAGGAATTATTTATGAACAGCTTAGAGAAAAGGAAAAAAACGGAATTTTTTGTGTTAGACCAGTAATTTAGTTTTCTTGGTTTCTTGAAAATGCTCCAGGTTATTTTAACAAACAGTGCTATAATGTTTCAAAAAATTAAAAGTATTTTAATTTTTTTTTCGGTGAGGCGATGGTATTGTAATAAATTGAAATTTATTATAGGTTTTTTTTCAATACTTTTAAAGATAGATTATTTGTCTGTAGATGGCACCACTACGGTAAAGTTTAAATTCAATCATAATATTTTTTTTAGAAATTTTGAATTAGTCTTTTAAAAAGGGATTTTTGGGGTGAAATCTATGTAACTAAATTTATTAATATTTATTGAGGATGGTATTATAACTTGTATAGGGTATTAGTGGATTTATGACGGTTTTTCTCAGGGATTTTTTTTTTTTTGGTTCTGACGTCCGCCGGATGCGGGACGACTCTGGACGTGGTAAACAGGTCAGTCTAGATTCTTTCGCCTTGTTGAAGGGAGGATAAAAGAGAAGCGATGAATGTGGCTAGGGGCAGTTGCAGTACCAGTAGTAACCAGTTAACCAGAGCAGTATCCTGGGGATACGGAGTTTGTCCGCTGAAGGAGTGGTTCGTGACAGTATCTCGGAGATGGTGGATCGTAACCTTAGGGAAAGCTAAACTGAAGTCTCTAGCGGGAAGGACTACCGAGATTAGCCAAAAGCCAAGAGATCCTCGAGACGATGGGCCAAGTCCGAGGGAATATATGCTGGACGTCCGGTGTCCCCCTTCTACATGCCTAAGTCGCTTGAAATTAGAATAGCTGGAGAAATTTCGAGATCCTAGCCGAGGAGTTTGTCCATGAGTTCATCTACCTTTCCGGTGGGCGGTTCCAGAGAGCAAACAGTAAATTCTTTAGGGTACTTATAAAACTTTAAATTTTATTTCGTTAACATTTTAGAGGAATCATTTACCGAAAATTCTGAACTGTTATGTTGTGTTTTTTTTTGTAGGAGAGCAATCAGTATTTAAGTGTAATTTATAGATATCATAAACCAAGTCTGTGTTTTTAGAAATGTTAAATGCAGTTCTTATTTTTTAAATGTCTTTTTTTGAACTGTAGAAATTGAAGGTTATGCTTGAGTGTTTTAAGGTTGTATTTTTGTTTTAATTAATGTATAAATGTTTATTCCCATGTTGGCATTTGGAAATGTGTGAAAATATGTTTTTTGAAGATTTAGAGATGCAATAAAAATGAGTTTTAATTGTTAAAAGTTTTTTGTAATTCATTAGATATTTGTCTACTAAATAACCTGGGTAACCGTTACTAAATTTAAATTTTGAGATCACAGCCATAGGGGTAACGGTACATTGCAATTTTGAGTTATGTCAGATCCTCTTAAATTTGCCCTTTCAAATATTTAAAAAAAATCATATATTTTTCTACATTGTTGGAATTTTCTTTCTAAAATTACGCTAAAATAACCAACAGCAGTCTGTCTAGCTAATTAACCTTAAAGTTTACGATGAAGAACATGTTTCAGCTTTACCATTTTGAAGCCGTTTACAACTAGCATGGTTTCTAATCATTCACAACTAGCATGGTTTCAAAACAGTAAAAAAGGAATTTAACTTGACATTGAAGCTATGTTTTTCGTTTGGCAATGGACATTGGAGTCAGGTTATGGTTGAGTTGAGATTTACCACACGATAATGGAATGTGGTTTAATTAGTTTATATGGCTGTTTCTCCTATCGTAACAGATAGAAAATGCTAGAATTTTTAGTGTTAAGCAGCTTTATGGTTCGGCCATCTTTGTCTGAGTGAAAAGTATCATATTCTAGAAGTTCAGGGTAGCAACTTAAGGAGTGCAGAACACTGGAAACTCTTCGCGTGTTGAAGGGAATGAAGTAAATGCTGTGGCATCAACGATGGAACTCGAACTCCGTTCTTTCGGTCATGAGAGGTAGATGACAGATTAGCTCTCTTGGCTATAAAATGTACTCAGAAGCAAGGAACAAAGTGGCATCAATAGGTGGCGTAGTTGGTGTGATAAAATTCTGGTAGTTTAACCATATTATTTGAAAGTATTTAATAAACGATTTTTCTCCCTGTTAACAGTTTTAATACCTTCTAATTTATGGTTATTCGATTGTTTCGTTTGAATATGATAAAATAATAATTAAATAAATTGTTATTTAACCTTTTTTTTAGACATTTTTAACAGTTAATAAGAATCCCCTTTGACAAGAAGATAATTTTTTTTTTTTATTTCGAAAAAAATCGATTGAATTTCTTTTCCTTTCCATGTAAATAGGATTATTCATACATGTAAGTTCGAATTTTGATGTTTATTATTTAGTCGGAGAAAAGTCAATACTGTCCAAAGCTTTTATTTTAATTTGAATACTTTTCTTTTATGTTTTGGCTGTTAATCCTTTGTTGTTTTACTTAAAGCTTGTTAAAATATATTTATTTTAACAGTTAAGGAGTTTGATATGCATTTCAAAGCTGCGATATTTAAATTTTGTAAATAAATTGGATACGTCTTTGATACTGTAAACATTTTGGTATTAAGATCACTTTTTTTCTTAGTTTTAATACCATACTTGTTTTTCGAAGAGTAAATTCTAAAGGTTACTGAAAACAATATTACTGTATTCCGGTTTTTTAAAAATCTTCATTTGAAAGTATTATTTCTGTCATTAGAATTAATAAATAATATTAATTATAACATATAATGTGGGCTCTCAACACTCACATTCTACAAATTTGCATGGCAAATCAATAACTCCTTTATTTGTGTATTATTAAACATTCTAAACAGGGTGTTCTTCAATCAAACAATTTTTGTTTCAAGTAAGCTTTTGCGCGTACTATTCTTATGTATTTGTCTTGTTTTTATACTTCTATATTTGCTTCCTGTATTTTATATTTTATATTTTGTATTGCATTCTCTTCCTGTACTTCGGCAAAACGTTTGGGGTACAGAAAAAGCAATTTTAGACATTTGTCGTGCTCTCTCGAAAGAAAAGGTTTTGCTTTTATGAATTCCGGGGCTGGTACCCCCTGAAGACGTCAGTTTCGGTTGTCATATTTATTCATTTTTTTCATATTTCACTGTTTCTCTTTCTTTTCTTTAGCCTATAATATTTATTTTATTACTCTTCTTACAACGGTTTTATTAAATTGAGGAAAATATGCATTATTTTAAAATTTATCGAAGAATTTCAGGTGTGTCTAAACTTTTCTGACGTACTATTAAAGGGTATTTCTGGAATTTATAGTTGATCAGTCAGAAAAGAAATATGGCTTTTTTTAGTTTTATTTCGTGTATTCCTTTTTCTTTTGGTGACGTTTTATCATATATTCAACCTAAATGGGTAATATTCTGAACTACGAACATTCATTCAGTCTTTCACAATTGTTATTGGTAGCACATGCTGCGTAGATAATTCCTTATCTGTAGTATAAGTACTTAAGATTGAGTTAAAGATTGTTGATATGCATTTTACTCTGTTCGTCAGAGTGCAAAATTTTCATGTTTTCAAGTAAATAATCTTTCCATGAACTTAGTATTAATTCATATTGACATTTATTTGCAAATTTCTCTTGTATTAAGCAGCATAGAAGAGCTTACAGCTTATTATAAGAAATGATTAAATATTTTTAAATCAATCCAACTGATTTTTTTTCATTTTTCATTGCACCTTTCTCTCTAGTAATTTGAAAGATTTCAATTAAGTTTTTTAGAAGAGAATTAATAATTTGCTACGCCTTGTGCGATTTTGTTCCCTCTTATTTCTAACAACTATTGTATAAATATATTTAAAAAGGGTAATTGAGGAACATCTCAAATATTTTTGAAAGCATAAGAAGGGATTAAAGGCACAGATGAAATTACAATGAAGAGCAATATAGCAGTAATTTGAGGAGTGATGGCATATTAACTAATGATTTATGGTGTAAACAGTTTTAAGTTATCGTTTAAACACTTTAAAAATAAAACTAATTGAGCCCCAATTAATTGATGTTTAAAAAAACTATGTAAATCCTAATCTTATAAACAAAGTTTATAACTGTTTTCTATAATAACATAAAGCTCAACCTAAAAGTAGATTGTTGAAAACAAATTATTCACAGTCAATAAATCTCACATTTGAATTCTAAAATATCAAAAACAATAAAAAAATAATAATAAAATGTTTGTGGTTCAAAAACGACGAAGGAATAAGAAGATATATAAAGAAAATAATTAAATACCCGATTTCTATTAGGGTAGAAATTCGAAAGAAAATGCGAATTGTATTGATCACAATTGTGAGAGAAACGGCGTTTGCTAAACCTTAAATGAAGTTCTCTTCAATTTCGTTTGCAGTGTGTGGTTTCAACCTCCGATAATTGAGGGTAAACAGTCTTAAGTACGTATCAGGCTACTAGAATTCCAAAAAGAGAACTATTTGAAGTAGTTTTCTTTCTGGAACAGAATCTCAAATTGGTTGGAAATGGCTGAAATAGATGTGTTATTAGGCGAAGAATAGAACAAAATTGTTTTCTGGAATAGATGAGAATACTAACTAAGCCGCGGAGCATCAGAGCAAAAAACGTTCAACAGCATCTCAATTTAGGTTTGGAAAAAGAACTAAAATGTAAAGAACTGGAAAATACGAAAGTGCCTCCTACATTCTAAGAGATATATTATTTATCACGCTATGAAAAGTTATAAAAGTTTTTGTATCATGCATATTTTTAAACATTTGTTTTACTTTAAGACTCTGCTTTGTTTACTTACGCTTTGTTATTAACTATATTTACCATTAACTAAAAACTTATTTAAATTAAAACAATAAATAATACATATAACCCTTCGACCACAATAACAGAAGATATAATATATATATATATATATATATATATATATATATATATATATATATATATATATATATATATATATATATATATATATATATATATATATATATATATATATTGATACTTAATTTTGTAAATATCAATTTTAATTACTTTAGAAATAATTAATTTTATTCAAATCATGGAATACATATGTATAATTTTCGTCAAATATATTATTTGACAATGTAGTATTTTTAAGGAACTTTTACCGTCTTCTGTTTAGTTAGGAGAACATAAAGTCTAATCAAGAGTTATAGACTAATAAAAAATTTTATTTCATTTTTTCAGATTATAAAATATTTGTAAAAGATATGTCTAATTATAATGTTATTTGTAGAGAAATTTGTTAATGATCTAAAAGTATTATTAAAAAAACACCTAATTTTTTAATAACTATTACAATATTTAGTCAATGAAACATTTTGTTTCGTCAAAGAAACATAAAATAAGACATTTTATTAGTTGAAGCTAAACCCAAGAAATCTATACAACGCGAAATAATTAAACAAATCCTTCTAATAAGTCTAATATAACTCTCAGAATTTAATATTGTGTCGAAGCAAAGGAATGAAATAAGACATTCTATTAGTCTAATTTACCTCTCAGAATTCAAAGCAGTGTGAAAGAAATAGCATAAAACAAGACAAAAATAGTAAACTAATTAAAAAAATTTATGTAGCATTATTTTTTAAATATCCTTGACTTGAAAACATAAATGGTATTTATTGGTATTCTATTTTACTGATGGATAGAGTTTTATGGATGAATTGAGTTCAAACTTATATTTTGTTATGCACTTTTTATACAAAACTTTATTTAAGGAAGGATTATATCAATTCAATACTAGTATATGGTTAACTAACTATTCGATATTGAAAATAGTTTCTAAGCATTTACATTTATATTAAAGAAATATATTACAATAAAGTTTGGCTAAATACTCATATTAATTGTTGTCATCAAACTTAAAATTTGTATTAGCTAGTCAAAGATAATATGATCACAGAAAATGACGATGATAATAGATTTAATTTTATCGACAGTGTCTAGACTACCATAAATTCGTATTATTTCTATAAAACTTAAGTTTCTTGTAGATATAGAATTTCGAAGCAATTATTCTAATGATCCGCATTTGGTAAACCATATTTTTATTTTTATTTTCAGACATAATGTAACTGCAGATTCATTATATAAGGTAATCTTTAATTGATTTTATTATTTTAAAAATACTTCTTTCTCTTCTATTGTACAAAAGATACTTTTTAGCATAGGTTTAAAAAAATTATGATCCTCTACCCCCTTGCTTTTTCCACTCACCAACCTCCAGAAATGTTTTGCATTTATCATTGTCATTTTTTTTAAAAAAAGTCAATATTTTTCAAAAACATTAATTTTTTTGTAACATTTTTCATCGTTAAAATTTTGTTCACAAATTGTGTTATTTTGTTAACAAAATATATAATTTTTAAAATTTAATGCAAGAGCATTTTTTAATATGTCAATCATAACAAAATGAACATTCTTTTTCTTCCTCTATCTCTCTACAGTTTTTTGTGGGCCTTGTCTTGTTCCACAATTCTATTCCACTCAGTCCTCTGCTTTGACTTCTCCCGGATCTCCATTATTTCCACGCCGTCAGTTTAATTCGTTAATGATGTAAACCATTAACTTTACATAATTATGACAGTTTAATTATGAAACGGCTTTAATTTCTCTTTAGTTATTTATATTTTTAAAATGTTTATGCAAATGTTAAGATTTATATCTGTCAACCAACATGTCTCTCTTCAAGTAATGTGTTTTCAATATTAACAGAGATAGGCTATGGGGGATAAATCTATCACGAAATGTCTCATCGTGAGTCAATTTAAAAGTCCATTCGATGTCTTGGAGTATAGAAGAAGATCTATTATAAGAGCTCTATTGAAAATAGACTCTGCTAAAAGTCAAACCAAGTGAGTCAACCCAATAGTAATGTTTTTTCCAATGCCCGCCTGGGGAACGACCTACGTCATACAGGCATCTGAAGGGCAGATTTGTTGGCCACTCTTTCAGAGGCACCATATTAGGTGGGCCAACGTTGCACCCACAGTAAGGACACATAGTACAGAGAAGGAAAGAGCATCCGTGCCTTGGCCGGGATTCGAACCCAGAACCTTTCTGATGTAAGGGCAGTTCCCTAACCTCTACACAGGCCGGTCGGCACCCAATAGAAATGTAAATATTTAAATAATTTGCCCGAAAATTTAAGGCTAAAAAGCTCGTTGAAACTTGATATTTATTTATTGATTGGTGCAACACAAACATTTGGCTTGTAGGCTTGAGAGCTCAATTAAGGCTTATAAGCCTTTGACAAGCATAAGGATAGATAGTACAATACAGAGTAGGACTGCACGAAGACACATTCATGTTAACGGTGGGTTTTGAACCCTCTACCTCCACGCTGCACAAAGCAACCGCTCAGCCAGGTAGGTCCCTCAAAACCTAATAACAGTTGTTCGAATGTTTAATCTGTGGAAGAAAGGTTAAAACAGATTTTGATACTCAGTTGTCGTGACAATGAATTATTATTAGTTATGCAATTGCATTAAAATAAAAATAAAAATAGGTGTCATATTTATTGAGAATAGAAGAATTCGCAGTAACTCTTTATAAAATCGAATAAAAATTAATAAGCTGATTTATTTATTTAGAAATTAATTTGGAATGATTAAATCTGAATAAAATAATGTGAAAAATTTAGAAACTAGAAAATATGTAATGGAAATATCAATATCAATGAGTAACAAGTTTAATAGTTGACAATTCTTGAATTTGACAATCAAATCTAAATTTCTTTTACTTCATCGTATTCCTTATATATTTCCCGGAGCACTTTCATAATTTCAAGTCTCTAAGTTCAGTAGTGTTTCAGATGGAAAACAAAATGAAACGTACAGCAAAAAAATGAAAGAAATAGATAAATATATAAGAATTTCATTTCAACCCAGTAAAATTTACAAATGAAACAAAATTTGTAGATTTTAAAGTGAAATTAATGTTTACACTTATGATCTATTGATTTCATTTATTACTATTTTAGAAAGCATATATTAGCATAATTGAAGTTATAAATAAGAGTGTAAAAATTATCCTCTAACACTGGAAGCATTTATGTCACTTATAAATTGTAGCAATATTTTTTAAAAAAAATTATGTTTGAAATCAACACATCGGATTTTAACAACTGGCATACATTTATATCATAAAAACCAAAAAGTTATTATATTCTACGATTAAATGAATTCTTATAAAACTAGGTGACACATATAGGTGTCCACACTTTTAATATATAAATTTTATTTTTATTTTTTATACATATTTTAAAACAGGCTAGATTCATTTTTATAACATTTTCAGAAGTGACAGAAATTTTCCCATGATGTTTTATTTTTATTCCAAGTCCAGCCAAATCCACTTTTTTAATATTTTTAGAAGGGACAGAAAATTTTCTATGATCTTTTTTTTTCCAAGTCCAGCTCAATTAATATTTTCAACATTTTCAGAAAAGTCAGAAAGTTTCAAAGCATCTTTCATTTACGTATAAAATTTTGGAGTGCTTCAAAATATTTAAAGCTGTTTTGTGGTATAATTTTTGCAGTCAAATATAGTTTTTCCTGCTTTTTCCTAAGTTCAATAAAAGTATTTAACATCGAGATTATTTGAAAGAAAGACATATCTAGTTCCCTATTTTTTTCAATTTAATTTTTTTACTAGTTATATACCTGGTTAATTTTAATACACTCTAACTTTGGCAAATGAAATTTAAACAAAAGAAATTATAGGATAAGTTTAGGTTCGATAGCCATAGTTAAGTTTCAAATCGAAATAAAAGTACTGAAAATAGATATACAAGAAATGTTTATGTATATTAAATATTTTCATACATGTTCTTAAGATATTTTGAGCTAACAATAATGAAGTTTTGAAAACAAAATATGAGAAAAATGTTAGAAAATAAACTTACAAATGGTCATCTCTCCATGATGTTGAGGGAAGTTGACCATCCTATACAGCAAAAGGAAAGTGAAGTTAAAATATAGAGAACAACACATTTCATGCAGTAAACAATAAAACACTTACTATACGTTGAAAAGAATGATTTATATCATAGAAAACAAAACTCGTCGTTGGTGGGAGTACGGTGAACATATATATGTCCCCACCAATAATTAAAAAGTTACTAAGAGCCCCCCTCAATAATTAGGAATTTCTGAAAATTCCTCTGAATGTTATAGCCAAACAAAGAAAATTTTCCTGAAACATCATCGATTTAAGTTCGTTTAAGTTAAAAGCAAACAAGAGATAATTAGAAATATCCCCACTTTCTCTATGATTAGAAATATCCAAAAATCCCTCTCAATATTTCAGCAAAACAAAGAAAACTTTCATGAATCATCATCGATTCAGATCCATATAAATTAAAAACGAGAAAGAGATAATTAGAAACATCTGAAAAATCTCACTCAATATTTCAGCCAAACAAGAAAATGTTCATGAATCATCATCGATTTAAGTTCATATAAGTAAAAAACAAAAAAAAAAGATAATTAGAAATATCCCTCTTTCTCTATGATTAAAAATATATCAAAATCCCTCTCAATATTTCAGCCAAACAAAGAAAACTTTCTTGAATCATCATCGATTTAAATTCATCTAAGTTAAAAACGAGAAAGAGATAATGAGAAACGTCTAAAAAATCTCTCTCAATATTTCAGCTAAACAAAGAAAATTATCATGAATTATCATACACTTAACGGCTTTCATCTTTTTATTGAATTTCATCTTAAAATTATGAGGCCAAACAAAATGAAAACCCATGATTAAACTAAAGATTTTGTGGTTAAGTCCACTTATTTGGAAACATTAAGTGTGGTAGGAATACAAATTTACAAACTTGCATCTTATTTTCTTACTTTAGCTACTACTTTTTAATTTTTTGGGACCCTACGATCCTTTATACAAGTAATAATGAAAAGCGGAAATCATTGCTCGGTTTTATGCAGTTATCTCTCCTAAAGTAGGAGATGAGATGGCCAAAAAATTTAAAGCAGTCCTTTGCCATTATATTCCTTTGCTTCTTACTAAGGAACGAATATCATGCTATATATGTGCCTTAAAGGTCATTCTAGTTGAAAAGAAAATGTAATCTACAGATTAAAAAGCAGCAAAATGATTAATTCTCGATAAATATCTGACCCATAAAAAATTAAAATTTAAATTTTGCGCAATTTTTGCCTCCTTTAAAAGCAGCGCATTTTCCAATTTGATAAACTAGTTAAATTTCCTTCTATAAAACTGGAGCTGGTGTAATATGAACAATTAAAATTTTTCATTTTAAAATTATTGTAAAATAACCAGAAAAAAATACCCATTAAATTAACTTTACTTCCTTAAGACCATTAACAACTAGAAGAAATTAGTTAAATTTCCTTTTTAGGGTTTTGTAAACCATGTTTGTTGCAAATGGTTAAAAAACCATGCAGTTTTGAATTCATGGTTTTTTTTACCCATTTACAACTAGCATGGTTTCAAAACCGTATAAACGAAATTTAACTGAGCACTTGAAGATAGTTTAGCAGCTTTATGGAGGTGCCATCTATCGGTGAATAAGAGTATCGTATTCTAATAACTCAGGCATGAAAATTGGAGAGTGCAGGACACTGGATAGGGGAGAGTGGGGTCAAATGTAACAGTTTTTACTTAACTATTTTTAACTAACAAGAAATCCAATATATTATTAGTATTAATTGACAGACGAGTAAAGTAGACTATCCTCTACTAGAAAAAAAAATACCTTATTTTAAATGTTATTATATTAGTTATTAACAATTTTTGACAGTTGTGCACTTGTTACTATTGTCCCCACTTACGGGGTCAATTGTAACAGTTCATAAATTCAACTAAAACACAGTTAATTATACATATTATCATAGTTGTGATATATTTTTTAATTGATCAAAATAGTAGTGTTATTTTAGGAGTAAAAATAATAATGAGCAGAGACCTAAAGGATTAAACTTTTAACTTTAAGGGGTTAAAAATTTTAATTTATGCTGTGAAAGGTGACAAATAAAATAATGCACATGCAGCATAATATAAATGATATAGGAAACTATTGGTGGTTCTTAAAGAGTTAAGTAATGGTTTGTAAACATAAGATTATTTATTTTCAGCTGTTACAATCGTCCCTTTACTTATTGTTACAATTGTCCTTAAGACGCCATTTCAGCTTCATTTGTCAAAAACAATGCTAGTTAAATAACAAAACTAATCTCCTTTTTTTGAAATGTTAATTAAGGTGTCCACTTACATATTCGGTTAATAATTTTTATTTGTTACAATTACTTTGTTACAATATAATATTCTAATACCAAAAAAAGTACTTACGTAGCGTGAAAATATCTTTTGTGATGCAACTTCTTCAAAAGTACATAAAAATGGTTGCCAGCATGGGTGTACATGCAGATTTATTAAATACACCTTGTGCGCCACCTAGGAACCAAATGTAGAACCTGACACTCGAAATTTTTGCTCTGTTACAATCGTACCCTGTTACAATTGACCCTACTCACCCCTACTCTTTATGTGTTGAACGGAATGGATGAAATATTGCAGTGTCAATACTGGGACTCGAACCTTCGTTCTATCGATTGAATATGGTAGAATAACAATAAAATTAATTGTTATTAAACCATTTTTTCCGAGAAAGTTCAAACAGTAAGTTGAAAAATATCGGATATATTTAAATTAGTCACCTCTACTCTATGGCTATCTAATTCACACTTTACCTACAAAAGATGTAACAAAAAAATTATATCACATGATACGATTAAATCAATAATAATTGCCTTAAATTAAAGTATATTTTTGAAAAACATAGTTGGTGAGCTATGGTGCGAAGAATTTGGAACTGTTAAAAAAAGTCTTTATTTAATCTACATATTTTGTTAATAACTATTATTTAATAGTTTAATTAGTAAATTATTTATTGTTATTGTAGCGTCAACACTGGAATTCGAACTCCTGTTCTGTTGGTTATGAGATTAGCCGTGTCGACTATAATATGTACTCATCTGGAAGGAACTAGTTGGTGGTACAACATTCTGGTTGTTTAACCGTATTAGGTGAAAGCAGTTAAAAAACAGTTTTTCTCCATAGTTAACAGCTTGAATACCATCTTATTGATGGTTGTTTGACTGTTTTGTTTGGATAAGGCCAAAGAACAATTAAATATTATTTAAAGTTTTTTTTTTCGAGAAAATTGTGAAAGTGTGTTGGAAAATATATTTAAACTAGACATCTTTCCTCTACGGACATCTAACCTAGTATTACCTTACAAAAGATTTGGCAAAAAAATTATATCCGAGATGATTGGGAAAATAACAACTGAATTCAAAAAATTAAATGACATTTTGAAAAACAAAGTCGATGAACACTGATGTGTAGAATTCGGAGCTTTCTAATTGTTAAAAAAAATTATGTATTCTTTATTTCTTACTACTGCCGGCCAGGTGGCCGAGCGGTTAGCGTGGCTGACTGCAGAGCCAGTGGCTGCGGGTTCGAATCCCGCTCTGGGAATGGATGTTTCTTTCTCTCTATCTGTGTTCAATGTCCTTTCTCCTTTGTGTGTGAATGAGACCCGCCCTATAAACGGGTTGTGGTAGTGTGACGTGGGCGACGCTGCTCCACCACCGTGGCTTCGCCACAGGTGCCCACAGGGTGACGAAAAGAGAGTTAACAGTTCTGGCACTTTCTGTGACCAATGGACAATAGTTCCAAGTGCCCGCCATTAAATATATATATATATATATATATATATATATATATATATATATATATATATACTACTTACTATTATTTACGAGTTTGTCTAGTAAACTACATAATTATTCACTGGAGAATAAGTAATAAGCAATAGTTTTTCGCAATTGAAGTTGCAGAAGTAATTAAGCGAAAGTTACAAAATTAAAACTTAAAACAATTCATACGGACGAGAATTCCAAATTAAATTATGGTAAAAAATACTGGTACCTTGAGTGCAACATTCGTAAAATCTATTGATAGCGTAAAATTTTATACCGTAATTTTTATAGTAATACTTATTTAATTGCAGTGATTTACAATAAATATTGCTAAAATTACAGTATATTACTTTTTTTCTCTGTAAAATTTTGGGGTAAAAAAGGATTTTACGGTAAAAAGTACTGGCACCCTGAGTGAAGGTAATTTTACCTTAATTTGATACGGAATTTCTTACCTTGTATATTAGACATAAATGCCAAGAAAATCTATATTTCTTAAATAGGCTTCTCGAAACAGGTAATGACGTTAAACTAGGCATAAAAGAAAAACATAAGAGCTGGTAAAAAAAATTTACATAAAATTGTGTGTTATTAAATTTAAATACCATCATAGACAGGTGTATTTTTTTATTACTACACTTAAAACCCTGAATTTATTGTTATTTTAATAGCTTATAAAATTAATGAAGTTGTTGGTGAGTGCAGAAACCTTTATTAAAATGCTACATTTTTTTTTATTTTAAAAGCGAATATTTATCATGTTTAGTCGTATAAAATTTTTACGAAAGTAATTTATTGCCCACAAACTGTCAAAAGCAGGGTTTTCTTTTTCAGCGGCTCATTTAATTCTATGGAAAGTAATAAGCTTTCTAAAGCGCAAATAAAAAATATTTCAAACATTATCAGACTCAAAATTTGTTTTAATCTTGCATTTCTAATACAAAATACTATAAAATTTAAACTAATATAAATTTCTCACAATATACTTTTTTATATGAAAAAGATAAGTATTTTGCGTTAGTTCAAGCTATAAAGCAAGTGAAAAATAAAATATAATATAAGTAAAGTAAAATTATAATGGTCTGGTGTTGTTTCTTTAAAACAAAAATATTAGTTTTTGATAACCAATCTTCCCACTTCTGAAGATAATATCTTAAATAATCCTAGTAGGTGCTGATAGTGGCTATCTTGTCTTTAGAACGCTTGCAATGTATCCATATGAATAATTTTTAAGTCTATAATTTTTTTCTCAAAGACATAATAGTGTGTTTGATTGAATGAAATATTATAATAGCAATGTTATAATAGCAATAACCCTGATATGATAATTTTTCAATGACTTACATTTCCTTAATATAAATTATTTTTAGAATCCTTATTGAAAATGAAGACAAAAAGTATATAGATTAGAGGTCACAAACAAGTATTTAAATGAGGAAAAAACAAAAACATCATTTAAATAAAACGAATAACTACTAAGAAATTCGGTACATAAAATACCATGCCTGCACTACATTTCGAATTCAAAATGATTTTGTTTTCTTATTCATCCCTTTTTCTCTCTAAAAATTCAACTTAGCTTTTCTTTTCTTCAAAAATTTATTTTCAACACTAAAAATTCAATTTTTTTTTTGAATAGTTTTTTTGATTGATTAATTAAATTATATAACATTATCTTTGTTTGATTGATCAAATATCTAAAAACCTGATAAAATACATTAAGAAGAAAAGCAATTATTAAAGATTTATATTTTCTGTTTAAAATAATTTAGTAAATAATAATTCATATAATATTGATTCGGTACGCTGCATCAAAATAATTGATTAAAAAAATATACTTCAAATGCATAATAAATGTTCACTGCAAGCGCTACAGGAAGAGAATTTAGTGACTTTTAAACTTTCCGTTAAACACCGTTAGAACTTTCTTGAAGGAAAATGGTTAAACAGCAATTTATTTAATTGTTATTTCAACACATTCAATTAAAACAGTCAAATTCTAAAAATAAGATAGTATTCAAAATGTTAGCTGTGGAAAAGAACGTTTATTAACTGTTTCCACCTAATACGATCAAACAACCAGAATTTAATAGTACCAACTAAGCCCACCTAATGAGGCCACCTAGTTCCGTGCAGCTGGGTACATATTTCACCTGAGAGGACCAATCCCTGAATCTTATGACCGACAGAGAATCTCAGCTTTGACAACACAATATTTCATCCATTCCTTTCCACACATCAAGAGTTTCCAATATCCCGCACTCCCCAATTTGTGACCCTGGACAATTAGAATAAGATCTTCTCATTCACGCATGAAGAGTGGTATCATAAAACTGCCTAACTTTAAAAAAGTCTAGTATTTCCCCTTTCTTACGATCGGTGAAACAACCAAATAAATTATGCAAACGACATTCCTCGGCTCATTTGATAAAACATAACTCAGCCACAACCTATCTCCAATGCCAAATATATAACTTGTACCATACCATTATCATAACCTAACTTACCCAGCTCCTTGGAACTGCGCTCATATTATAACGAATAGGGCTTATCTGTCACTGACAGAACTGGGGTTCGAGTCGAAGGGTCGACACCACAATATCTTCTCCATTCCCTTCAACATATAAAGAGCTTTAGTGTACTGCACTCTCCAATGTACATTACCTAACGAAAAGCCTAGCTCTAATGTCCAGTTAAATTTCTGTTTGAACAGTTTTGAAACCATTCTAGCTGTAAATGGTAAAAATACCGTATAGTTTTTTATTCATGGTTTTTGAAACCATTCTAGCTGTAAATGGTAAAAATACCGTATAGTTTTTTATTCATGGTTTTTTAACCATACTAATTGTAAACAGTTTCCAAACCGTAAAGTTAAAGAATGTTCTTCATCATAGACTTTGTACTTAATTGAATAGAAAGAACTGCTGTCAAATATTTGGCATTACTATAGATAGAAAGTTTTACCAATGTATAGTTAAAATAATCATTTCATTTCAGATTATCAATGCATATATCTTCCCCAAAATAGTTGCTATGTCATAATAAGGAATTGATTCCACCATCGCTGAGAGGAACAATTTATCTCCACTTCTCCATCGATGTAGTATAATTGCAATATCCTTCGTACTGTTTACTAACATTCAATATCTACAGTATCTATCATTCACTGTCACATCTACTGAATGATAGTACAAAACAAAATGTTTTCGCGAAAAAGCATGAAAGAAGAGTGGTACTATGAATTAGCTGTATTTTTGCTGAGGGTGATAAATTTCTTTTCATGAATTATAAATAACATAATACAAATATTATTCCACTCGAATAATGTGTTATAGAAAATAAAAATGTCAAATTTACCAAATAGGAATTGGAAAAGTAGGCTAGGAATTCTAAATTAATTAATAAAGTTTATTGAGTATATTTTGAATTTTTTACTGAAGGTTTTATAAGGCTTGAAACTAAATAAAGAGCTATCGCCTTCAGTAGGAATGCTTCAAGCTTTTTTTGTAAATTTCATAGTAATTCATAGAATAGTAATTGTAAAATCATAGTAATTCATTAAAATTCTTAGTAAAATTCATTTTTAAAATTCATTCATTTAAATATTCTTATAAATAAAATATTGCAAAATAATTTGAAATTTTTAATAAAATACCAAAGCATAAATAAAACACTAAAGGTTGATTTTTGTTAAAATATGTTGAGGAATGTTAAAATATGCACAAAAATGTGTTTATTTCTGGCAAAAATGCTTACATATTTAAATAACATATTTAGATGAGAAAAATCAAACAGTCTTATAAAACAGTAAATAAAAAAAACTTTAGCCTAGAGAAATAAATATTTTTTATGCTAATTTATTAAGCTTAATTAACTTTTTGTTTAAAGTACAGTTTAAAACTAGAGAAAATTAATATTTGCTTTCTTCAGTAATTAAAACGACAAAAGTAATGAAAATGGAAAAACAATTTTCCGAACTTCAAAAATTAAAAAAACAACTTTAGCAATTAACAATGAATTCTGCAGTAAGAATCAACAGAAACAACAGAAAGTCAAATATGAATAATAAATAAATGCAGAGACCGGATGGCTACAAGAACATAATTGCAGCGAGAAACTAAATAGATAGACCAGGCCACAATGTTTTTTTTTCAAAAACTGAACAGTTCCAGAGTTGGTTTCTTAAAACATAGCAATATTGAAGGCCTACCGTGCTCCATTGAGGCTAAATTAAGCCATTCCACATTGTTAGAATTTCCATTCTAAAATTATTTTAAAATAATCCGTAGCCCTCTGCCCATTCAATCAATCATAAAGATTACAGTAAAGAACAATTCGCACCTTCACAGTTTTGAGGCCGTTTACAACTAGTATGGTTATAAGACCATGAACACAAAAGTATACGATTGATTTTTTAACCATTTACAACCAGCATGGTTTCAAAACTATAAAAAAGAAATTTAAATGGACACATGATCTAGGTTTTTCGTTAGGTAATATGCATTGAAGAGTGTGGGTCACAGGAAACTCTTCATGTGTTGAAGGGAATGGAGAATATATTTTGGTGCCAAACCTTCGAGTCGAACCCCAGTTTTGTTGGTCATAAGACAGACAGATTAGCCCACTCAACCATAATATGTACGCAGTTGTAAGGAAGTTTCTTTTTAATGGTGGGCACTTGGGGATTGTCCCATTGGCCACAGGAATGCCAGAACTGTTACTCTTTTCTCTTTACCCAGTGGGCACCTGTGGCAAAACCACGGTGGTGGAGCAGCGTCGCCCACGTCACACAACCACAACCCGTTTATAGGGCGACATTCACACAAAGGAGAAAGGACATAGAACACACGGAGAGAGAAAGAAACTTCCATGCCCTGAGTAGGATTCGAACCCGCGGTCAATGGCTCCGCAGTCAGACACGCTAACCACTCGGTCACCTGGTCGGCTGTAGTAAGGAACTAAGTGACTTCATTAGGAGCGCTTAGTTGAAAAAATTTGGTTGCATAAACGTATTAGGTTAAAGCAGTAAATAAACACTTTTTCTCACAGTTAACAGTTTGATTACAGTTTGAACAGTTGGCGGTAAAATAACGATTAAACAAATTTGCTATTTAGCAATGTTTTTTCAAGAAATTGCTACCTGCAATATTAGATATTCTGTGCACGTTCTTAAGAAGATTTGTTAATTTTGTGTACTTGGGTCAAGATGAGGGAAGTTGGACAGTTATAACATAGGATACTAAAAAAAGAAATTTTGCTTCCACTATGTAAAAAATTCCGAATCAAATTCAGGTGAAATGCAGGTAAGCACTTTGGATGCCAGTACTTTTTAGCGTAAAATCCATTTTTACCAGAACATGGAACAAAAATTTTTTTGTAATAATATTTTATGATAAAATCGAATCTTACATTAAAATGGAGTTTACGGATTATGCATCCAAAGTACTGGTATTTTATACCGGAATTTTTTTTACATTGTGGTAAAAAAAATTTATGAACTAACGCCAAGTTAAATATTTGAAATAAAATCCTCTTGAAGTTCCAAAAATACTAAAGTATGTTTTTTAAACAAATTGTCGTATTTTATATCTATTTTTGAACAGGTTAAATAGATATTACATAAAAAATTTCATAGAGTCGTAAAAGTATCCCCAAATTATTTCAATAGAATACTTATCAAAAAGTGAAAGCCTCGAATTATGTAAAATGTCTTATTTCCAATACACATAACTATGCCAATAATATACGTTGAGAAGATTTATACTATCGAGAATAAGTTTAAAATAAACGTCAAATATTTTTTTTTCATCTGAGGTACCTTCTATTATTTTTAGTAATAATTTAATTTTGTGTTTTCGTTTTGCATAACACTTATGCAATGGAGGCTGTTTGATTTATACTATATCGCACCTCATTTCGCTTCTGTGAATTTTTTAAACAGAATCACTTCTCACAGAATCAACATAGCGCTGTAAATTTATTTACCTTTATTCAGAAAAACTGAACCTTTATACAATTCTAAGAAAAACTCCCAATAGGTAACTAAATTAAATTTGCTGCTTGAAAAAAATATTACATAGAATTACTAACCAAAAGCTTAACGAAGTTTTTCAAATTTACTCACAAATATGTGGGCGTGCATTATATTTACATCTTATTACGAGCCAGAAGACAGAAATGATAGTAGGTACACTGCAAAAAAAATTGTTAAGTTTACGGGGAAAAAGCTGCTAGCTGGTTTGCCAATATAAAATCGTTTATTTCACAGATATATACTGTTATTTAAATACGGATACCTTTTTTCTATGCAGATAAGTTCTATTATTTGAACGAACAAGCTTTGTTTCTTTTCACGAAAAACTCTCTTATTTTAACAACAACAACAAAAACCAAAATAATGATGAAAACATTGACATAATTATTTTTTAGTATTCTGAGTATAATGATATAATGAACGCCTGCTCACTGACCACAACAGAGGTATGACCAATCATCGTACGACCAATCAACGAAGGGATTTGAACCTAAGTCACATTAATGGAAAGTGAGTGCTGTTCCGTCCACTGATCTACCGAAGCTTTACTTTTTTATTATAACGAAAAATCTTAAACTATCTTTATTTAAATAATTTTATTGAAATCCTATTAAAGTATAAAAATATTTCTAACTGTAATAACCTTCACTTATAAAATTTTCTGGTAACTTAAACTCCGAAAAATTATGTCTAAAGAAGCATAATAATCAAGTAGAGACTGGCTATAAAGTCGATTCGTATTTTTATTTATACGATGGTCAAATCTATAAAATAATTGCTGAAACATGAGAACAAGTATGGAAAAATAATTGTAAAATGATTTGGAAAAAGATAAAGTTTTCGTACGGGTAAAACTGAATTTAAAAAAACTGGAATTTGAACTGATGATTTTAATCCATTTATGATTGAGGTGGAAACAGAAGAAAACTGCTTTGTCATCATTATATTTCTGAGATAAAAAAAGTCCATAAAAAAGTGAGAATTTGTTATATTTTGCGGATAACGGTTAAAAACAGAAAAGTTTTTATTTTTCTTTAAACACTTTTTTTTCTGTTAGAAAATCTGTTCTTTCTTTCGAAGTAATTTAGAATTATTTTTACAACGATCATTTTAAAATAAATATTTTTATTACATATAGGGCTCCAAGAAATTGTATCCACACTGCAATGTTTGGCATTTTTCCAGCCTATAACGCAAATTGAAAGAAACTAAATCATTAATTACAACTTTAATTATTAATTCAAACTTAAATTATTAATTAAAACCTGTGAAAATAATCTAAGCATTTTGTGCTTAAATCGATGGGCAAAAATCGAAATAATTAAAATGTAAAAATACGCAAATGTTAGGAAATCATATTTATTCATTATAGTTTATTCATAATTAATTCATATTTATTCATTATAGTTTATTCATAATTAATTCATATTATTCATATTTATTCATTATAGTTTATTCATTATAGTTTATTCATAATTAATTCATATTATTCATATTTATTCATTATAGTTTATTCATAATTAAAGACCAAGGAAGTGGGGGACGATTTTTGTCCATGAGAGCTGATACTGAGAAAAATTGAATTTGATAGTTTGAGATTGTTCAGCATTTAGTATTGAATTGAAATCGGGAAAATTAAAATATACATGGATATCAAAAGCCCTTATTAACATTGCCAAAAAATTTCAAAACAAAGCATACAATTTTCGACGCATTAAAAAAAAAATTTGAAAATCGTGTTGGTCAAAAACCGTTTTTTTTTTTTTTTTTTTCGAAACTCATTTCCAATCAATATTTCCGCAGTAGAACTACTGTCTTCTTCTTTGCTATAATTGTCTTCAGACCAGGATTGCCTGGTTAGTAGGGCACTGGGCCCATGTCTAAGAGGTCGTGAGTTCGATCTCAGACGGACGAAGAATCCCCGTGTAGGAAATGGTGACTGATGCGCGTTAAATCTGTCGAGTCGCAAAGTCCTCCATGTTCCCAAAACAAATCAGAACCTCTGAGGGTACTGATCCAGGAGTTTCCTTGTCTTCTGGATTGGTTCAAAATTACAAGGCTGCGGAGTTGAACATTAGTAGACGTAAACCCAAAATTGGGTCGGCTGTATTTATAAAATCTAATATAATTGTCTTTGTCTACGTGTTAACAGGAACTATTTTCCCCCAGTATGACATATTTCAAAAGTGAAATGACTCTCAGGGAGGACCGATTTCTCACGCAATAAATTTGTCAAAACTTAACAATCTTTAAAATGCATTAAATGGTGATCCTATCCTCATTTTTCTGAAAAATTTACATAAGCACCCTTGATCTTCAATAATAAAATATAATTTTCATAATAATATAATTTCCATAAAACTGAAACTACAAGATGCAGTTCTTTGATTTTTAGGGATTAATAAAAATCGCACACCTTGAATGAGGGAAAGAAAATCAAAATTTCACTAGGAATTTTTTTTTTTTTTTTTTTTTTTTTTTTTTGCAAATTTTTATTTATTGAATGTAACTGCACTAATTTAAAGAAATTATTAAGAATGAGAAATAAATAAAAATTCTACATTAAAAATAAATTTCAATTGGGATTACAATGTTAAAACGCATCGCAATTCTTGATATCAGGTACACAAATGCGTTCTAACTTACACTAAAAAGGAAAATTTAAAATAAATGTATCTGAATACCAATTTTATTGAACCTGTTTTCCAGAATTGTTTAAAAGACTGGAATATGGCTAAAAACTAATGTAATCAGATTTGCTGAAATAAAAATTATTAAAATAGAAATTTAGGAATTTTACTTTATTTTAATCAAAGTTAATTTATATTTATGAAAATGACGAATAGATAAAAAGAATGTTGATTACTTTAGGACTTCATAACTATTGATGCATGAATTAGTTGAACAGTTGGGTGAAAGATTGTCATGAACAGTTGGGTGAAAGATTGTCGACCTTAATAAATTCATCAATTTTTTATTCTTTCCTTCATTCACAGGGTGCGTAACATTATAAAAAAGTGTTTAAAGGTGTTTATTTTGCTTATATGAAATGATCTGTAGAAATTAGTAAAGTCATTTTTGTTATTTGTAATTGTTTTCTTCTCATTATCTGCAATTTATCAACATGTTTATGAAGTTTTAATAAAAAACTTTATTTTACTTAAAAAGTTAAAACAGTTGATGTTAGAATTACCTAGTTTAGTTTTGAGAATAACTTTCAAAAATTGTGGTATTAATTGTTCTAATTATCATTTATATTCTGTTTTCGTATACATTAAATGATATATCTTGAAGTTCAGTATCTAACCTGTTGAAAATTTCATTCTTACTGGCCTTATGCCAAACGAGCAATAAGGACCCTGTTGTTGTATAGTTCCTATTCAAGTAGACAAGCAATGTTAAGAAAATAGTCACCCGACAGGCCTTAGGTTACCATTAAATTTATTAAGTTTCTCCGCCAGTGTAATTTTATAGCTGCGAACTATTTTGATATTTCTTAGAAAAATTTTAACTATTTCAGCACCTAATCTGTTTTCTGAAATCTTGGTCACTAATATTATAGAGTTAACAATTTACTAAACAGTTTTAATAAGCTGTTTGCATCTTCTGATCGTAATTCAATGTTTTAGTCTCATAAATTTATAAACGGCTTAATGTTAATTTTTTTTACCTGTATTAGTTCCAATTAGAAAACAAATCGTAAAGATTCCATACATATTCAGTGACATTCCACATGAAACAATTATTCTATTTTATTGTTATAAATGATAGTTATTTCCTTAGCCCGAGATGTTGTGAATAGTTTCTAAACCATAGACTTTTATATTTACTGTTATTAAGCAATACTAAACTATACGGTTATAAAGCAATTAAATTCTTTAGACCTGGTTAATTAACTGTATAAGGTGTATACAGTAGTACAACCGTTTAGTTTTGTTAACATTGTTTTTTAACCGTGTTTGTTGTAAACAGTATAAAATCCGTAAAGGTAAATAACTTTTCTCAACCGTAAACTTTACGGTTAATCGGATGGACAGAGTACTGCCGTTTCTTTTACCGTAATTTTGGAAAGAAATTTTTAACAGTGTATGAGTCTAAATACGTTTAAAACAAAAAAGTATCATATCATATCCTAGATTTGGAGTGTTTTTCGAAATAGAATTCGGTAACTCGTTCTTTTCCATCCTTTTAAGGACATTTTGAATAATATCCTATAAAGAGTATAGTTTCTTTATTGATGGACCCAATGACATTTATAAATGGCAGTGTATTCCTACACACTATTGCCAACACCAAAAATGTTTAAATGCCCAATCAAGAGGAATTTTTGTCATGAATTTCATTCGAAATTTTCAATGGAATATTTCTAATAACTTTTTGCTCCACAAGAAAAAAATAACCCTAGATATATTTTATTTCTTAAAAACTAATACAAATTCAGGTTAGGCAATTCAAAGATTCGAAGGCAATTCAAAATTTCGTAGAACACTACACAGTAAAAAAATTCCTGTTCTAAGTACCGGGAGTTTGGATGCATCATCCGTAAAAAAAATTTTACCATAAAATCTATTTTTAAAGTAAAATATTATACCGTACTTTTTACAATAATATTTATTTAATTAAAATTATTCAGTGATTTTACGGTAATTATTACTGTAAAAATTTCGGCATATCAGTTTCTTTTCCATGACATATTCCTGTAAAAATGGGTTTAAGGTAAGAAGTACCGGCACCCTGAGTGCGGGTTCTTTTAACTGCAATTTGATCTTTATATATAAAAATATTTTACAGTATAGAAAGAATCTAAAACTATTATTTAAATTTAATTAGCTGAATTCAACTTGAATTTTACTACTATATAAAAAATTCAAACATTTCCTTTAGATAAAATAAAATGTAATCTTTAAAACAAAATTATAGATTGTTTGGTGACTTAAAGGTAATACTTTAAAACCACCGCAGTTAAATTTAACAATACAAGGAAAAATATGTATATAAAGAAAAGTAGGAAAATATATTCAATAAACAACACAGCAGGGACCAATTAGTATTCCCTCAATTCATGTGAATTTAAATCAGATTCAGACGCAACATCATTAAAAAACCAAAGTTTCATAATACACCGAACTGAAGAATTCATTTATTTGTTAAGTTCGTTAAAGAAATAAGGGGATTCCGATTTCTCTCGAAGGATGTGTGAGAGATCTTTCCTAATAAGAAATTGATTCTACGATCTCTGAGAAGACCAATTTATCCAAACTTTGGTATCGATGACCCATCATTGTATTTCCAGTAATTGCTATGTTTTCCCCGTCACAGCTATTGACTCAGGCTGTAAGACAAAAGTGCTTTAGGTAAGTAGTAAAATAGTAAAAAGAAATGGTGGAAGACTATAGAGTGATATTCATTGATGACAAAACGCCTCGATGATATCTACATTATTGATAAGTTTATAGTGGGCAATCAACTGAGGAAAATTCTGATAATTCAGACTTCATTCCACGAATTATGCAATATTATGTGTAAAACTATTTTTAGTCATAATAAAGTACTTTAGTAGAGCATTTAAATTGTAAAAGAAAGTAGAATAAGACATGCAAAAGTATTTTATAGATATTCATTAAAAGCAAAACGTCTCCATGTTACCTATAATATAAATTTATAGTGGGCAATTAACTGATAATGTTTCTGATAATTCAGACTTCATTCCACGAATTGGGTATAATATGAAAAAAACACAACTACTTCGATTTAGTAGGAACAACATATAACGCAATGCTAAACGAATGGAATTTAGTTGTTGTTTATTTAGTTATTGTTATTAGTAGTTGTTGTTATTTGTTTTAGTTGTTATTGTTTATTTAGTTGTATTTAGTTTCAATAACTTTTCTTTATAATGCAATAAAATCTGGCGAGCAGCGATTTAAACGATCGAACACTTCGTTTGTTTATTTGTGGCTTAAAGTTAGGCTCGCAGAAAATGCCGTTCATGGGTTAAATTTAGTAGGAACAACACAACCTGTGACGTAGGCTGTATTATACCCAATTATGCAATCTTATATGTAAAACTATTTTTAGTCATAATAAAGTACATTAGTAGAGCATTTAAATTGTAAAAGGAAGTAGAATGAGACAAACAAAAGTATTTTATAGATATTCATTAAAAACAAAGCGTCTCCATGTTGTCTATATTATAAATTTATAGTGGGCAATTAGCTGATAATGTTTCTGATAATTCAGAATTCATTCCTAAGAATTTTAAAATATAATTAGTTTTATAGTTATATCGATGTTTATCATATAAATTATTGAAGTGAAACTTCTAATGCGACTTCCAACAAGGTTGCGTTAAACGTTTAACGCTACCGTTGTCATGGAAACTAAAGTTCTCTTTACGTTCGTTGAGCGCACGAGGTAAGAGAAAAACATAGTAGGTAATAATGGCTTTAAAGAAAACAAAGAGATATTTTTTTTTTAATTCTCCAAGAATATCTTACTTAAATTTAGAACATTTAGAAATAAGCTGATTTCTTATTATAATTGTTTTTTAAAATATATTTTGTTATTAATATTTTTTAACTAGGCGAAAAAAATTTTAAATGAAGCAAAGTATTGTATTTAAAAAGTTAATAAGTATATTTTTTTTATTTAATACAATTAAAAAAATACTTTGATGCACATAGATACTCTGTTTTAGATACTTATTTTCTATGTTTTTTTTATTTTTGCCGGTTTTTATTTTATAAGTGAAACTTCTAATGCGACTTCCAACAAGGTTGCGTTAAGCGTTTAACGTTACCATGGAGGGGGTATGCCGTAAACGTTCATAATATCAAGTCACCATCGTACTTTGGACTAGCATTTAAATTGTAAAAAGAGAAAGAATGAGACATAAAGTGTTTTGCAGATATTTATTGAAAACATAACGTCTCGTTGATGTCTATATAATTGATAAGTTTAAAGTTGGCAATTAATTGAAGTTTTTGATAATTTTTACTTCATTCTATGAATTATAAAATGCTACATTTAAAATTATTTTCTGGTATAAAGTACTTTGGGATATAATTGAAATTGTAAAGAGACATGTAGAAGGAGACGGGAAGTATTTTAAGGGCATAGATTGAAAGCGAAACGTCTCTATGATGTCTATACTATTGATAAGTTTGTAGTGGGCTATCAACTGTTGAAGTTTCTGATTATTTTTACCTCATATCCATAAATTATAAAATATTATATTTAAAATTTTTTTATAGTATATAATAAAGCACTGGGAAATAAAATTGAAATCGTAAAGAAAAGAAGAATAAGACATAGAGCGTTTTATAGACACTTATTAATGACGAAACGTTTTAATGATGTCGATATTGTTGATAAGTTTATAGTAGGCAATAGAAGGAGACAGAAAGTAGACAGAAAGTATTTTAAGGGCATAGATTGAAAGCGAAACGTCTCTATGGTGTCTATATTATTGATAAGTTTGTAGTGGGCTATCAACTGTTGAAGTTTCTGATTATTATTACCTCATATCCATAAATTATAAAATATTATATTTAAAATTATTTTTTTAGTCTATAATAAAGCACAGGGGAATAAAATTTAAATCGCAAAGAAAAGAAGAATAACACATAGAGCTTTTTATAGACACTTCGTAATGACGAAGACGCCCGGTGGCTGAGTGGTAGCGCTTCGCGCTGCCGTGCCACAGGTCCTTGGTTCGATCCTTGGGCCGGGCAAGGCCGACTCAGCCTTTCATCCCTTCAGTGGGTCGATAAAATGAGTACCAAGCATGATTGGGAACTAACACTGGGGGTTCCGCGTTCGGCTGACCACCTGGCCGGAACATATGCTCCTGCACCCCAGAGCCCAAGGTCAAGAAAACTGAGATGGGCACAGTCGGCCTTGGCCCTCTTAATGGGCTGTCGCGCCACTGAGTTTTTAGTTTTTTTTTTTAGTTCGTAATGACGAAACGTTTTGATGATGTCGATATTGTTGATAAGTTTATAGTAGGCAATTAAATGATTAGGCTTCTAATAATTTAAATTTCATTCCTATGAATTTCAAAAAATATTGTAATTAAAATTATTTTTTTAATCTATAATAAGGAACTTTAGAATATAATTGAAACTGTAAAGAGATGTAGAATAAGACGTAGAGTATTTATAAAGATTTTCTAGACGTGGAAATGTTTTAATGAACTAAGTAGTAGAATTTACTGAAGATAATAAAACTAATCAAGCTTTTGCCTTTAATTTAATTAAATTTAATTACCTCTAACTTCATCTCTAAATAGTTTTTGCTAAATATTTAATCTAAAATTACTTATTTACCAATTTCAACCCATCACTTATTTCTTCGAATTTATATTAAAATGATATAGTGTAATAGAATAAAAGAGAGAATATTATTCATTGACTGAAGTATTAATGAAACATATGGTTTTTAAGAGGAGAACTGACATTCAACTTTATACCGTCCCTAAAAGAACTTTTCATATCGTCCCTACAGAAGATCTCATGCACTTCATACGTTGACTTATCTAATGCTATGCAGAATTTAAATGTCCCGCAGTGGACTGAACCTTAAGACACGGCTCCCAGCAGATCACCGAAGTCAAGCATCACTGGCTGCGGTCAGTGTGTGCGTGGGTGACCACTTGGATCAGTCTGCGTAGGGACCGAGGGTGTGCGGTATTGGTCCTCGTTAAACTGCGCTACCGTAAAGTGCTCGACTTCGCGAGCAAGTCGTCGGGCTACCGAGGCGGGTATGCCATCCCCTCCTCAGAGGATCAAATTTGTGATGGCATGTCTTCGGATCATCCTCCGGGATGTTTCCCAGACCATCGCCAATAGCCCATTGTGCAGCTCTAGTGCGACGTAAATTAACAACAACAACAGCATAATTTAAAGACATATTACTTGTAAAATCTCAGGAATTATGAGGATTGGTGTTTATTTTAAAAATAGAACTACGCGTGTTTTAGTTTCAAAAATGTTTATTCAGTCTCTAAAGAAATATTCAGACATTTCATGCGTTAACTTATCTAGTGTTATAAAGGATTTAAAGATATTTTAATGCCTGTAACATGTCTGGAATCATGTTGATCGATGTTGATTTTAAAGAGTACATGTTTTAATATTGAA
>NC_141759.1:72109689-72197189 GCF_982258835.1 Parasteatoda tepidariorum
CATTAATGTATGTTTTGTGGATACTTGTGTAAGTAATCGTACGTAGATTGCAAGGTAAAACTGCACATTCATATTTAAACCTAAAGTTTTCTTTATTGTGTATATTTTAAAATAATTTTTGAATATTAATTTACAAATATTTCATAAATACTTCAAACAAAAGCTGAACAAGTTCATTAAAATCCATTCTAAACATACAGTTTATTTTGAAAACTTTTTGCTTCCATATATATTCTGTTACATGCGTTGCAATCATGTCAATTAGAATTTAAAATAGACATTTCCCCCGGCTTTCTCAGTAACTCATTAAAATGGAAGTCTCATGTAACTCTAGCTGGTAGGTTGAAATAAAAAACCTTACAGAATCGGTACAAGAATAAGAGGATTATTTTCGTATCTACCAGGAACTCTGAAGACTTCCTAATGATTCTTTCCTTAATAAGAATTGAACACACAATCTTCTTAAAGTACCGATTTATCCAGGTTATAGTTGTGGTGACTTGTTATATGTCTTGAGTAATTTCTGGAGTAGCTCAGAATATCCAAAGAACACGATGATAAAAATAGACTTATATGGTACTCGATGTTGTAAAGGAAAGATAAGAAAGACAACTTTGCATTTATTCTATTTCGATTGATGAAAAAGATTAAATCGAAAACAATATTTATTAACATTAGTATAAAGTGATTAAAAAATTGATTTTTTTTAAGCGAGTTGAAGACAATAACTATTTAGAACACATATATTTCAAAAAAAAGCAAATAAATTTACATTTATTTCATTTTTTGTTGGATGAAAAAAATTAATATGGAAACAAGATTTATAAACATTTATGTTTATAAATCTTGAGTGATTACAAATTGTGATAATATCATAAGTTATTACAAATTGACTTTATATAAGCAAGTTAAAAAGAAACTTCCTTTAGAACGCATAAATTACATGATTTGTTACGCGTCTTGAGTAATTGCAGCACTAACTCAAAATGTCCAAGAAGCACGATGATGAAAATAGACATATATATCACTCAATGGATTAGAGGCAAAAAAGAGACAAGTTTACATTTATTTTCCTTTGTTGGATAAAAAAAATTAAATTAAAAGCAAGATTTATTAACATTTGTATAAAGTGGTTAAAAATTTGACTTTGTTTAAGCAAGTTTAAAAAAATCTCATAGAACGCACAAATTATGTGGCTCACCATGTCTTGAGTAATTGCTACAGTAGCTCAGAGTATCCAAAGGACATGATGATTAAAAATAAACAAATGCATGACTCGATGTTGTTAAGAGAGAAAAAGACAAAATATGTGCATTGCTTTCTAGTTGTTAAATAAAAAAAAATAATTAAAAACAAGTTATATTGACATTTGTGTAAAGTGGTTAAAAATTGACTTTATTTAATCTAACTAAACAAAATTCCTTTAGAACGCACAAATTACGTGACTCGCCATGTCTTGAGTAATTGCTACAGTAGCTCAAAGTATCCAAAGGACATGATGATAAAAAATAAACATATGCATGACTCGATGTTGAAAAAAAAGAGAAATAAATTTACATTTCTTTCAAGCTGTTAAATGGAAAAAAAATGCATTAAAAACAAGATTTATTGACATTTGTGCGAAGTAGTGAATAGATTGACTTTATTTAAGCAAGTTAAAAATTAAAAAATAAAAAAAAAATTTAAAATAAAAAAAAAATTTTACAATTAAAAAAATAAATAAAAACATTGTTAGAACACTCAAATTACGCGACTTATTATGACTTGAGTAATTGCAGCGCCAGCACAAATTATTCAAAGAACGCGATGATAGAAATAGACATATGTGTGACTTGATGTTGTAAAGGAAAGATTAAAAAAAGAAAAATGAATTTACATTTTTTTTCCAGTTGTTAGAAGACAAGAAAATTAAATTAAAAACAAGATTTATCAACATCAACAATTGTATAAAGTCGTTAAGAATTTACTTTATTTAAACAAGTCAAAAAAATATTCTTTAGGACGCATTTATTATGTAACTTACTATATCTTAAGTATTTGCTGCAGTAGCTCAGAATATCCAAGGAAAACAATAATAAAAATAGACATATATATGACTCGATGTTATAAAAGTAAGAAGAAAGGAAAATTTTACATTTATTTCGCTTCGTTGGAGGAGATAAATCAAATTAAAAACAAGATTTAAAAATATTTGTATAAAGTGGTTAAAAATTCACCTTATTTAAACAAGTTAAAAAGAAATCCTTTAGAACACATACATTACGTGCCTCATTATGCCATAAATAATTGCTGATGAAGCTCAATCTATATTATTGATAAGTTCATAGTAAACTGATGAAGTTTCTGATAATTTAAACTTCATTCCCATAAACTATCAAATATTAAATTTAAAATTATTTTTTAGTATAAAGTACTTTGGAATAGGATTGAAATTGTAAAGAGAAGTAAAAGGAGACAGAAATTATTTTATAGACATAGATTGAAAGCAAAACGTTTTTTTTTTATGTCTATATTATTTATAAGATTATAGTGGGAAATTAACTGTTGAAGTTTATGATTATTTTTACCTCATTTCCATAGATTATAAAATATTACCAGCTGAACTTAGGCAGCTAGCTTTGGAAATTTTAGGCGAGTGACGCCGTAAAAATTTACACAGATGGTAGTGGACTCGGAAACCTAGCTGGTAGCGGCGTCTTCATTGAAAAATCTGAGCAAAATTACTCCATCTGTCTCCGTAATCCTGATTTCACTTCAGTCTTTCGAAGTGAATTAATCGCAATTGAACAGGGCATCGATGCTATAATCAACGAGAGTGACTTTGGAGATCTTTGGATCCTGTCGGACAGTCGCAGCTCCCTTCAACACCTACACAACTGGACTAAAGTTGGAGACAAAACAAGCATCTCCATCCTTCTTAAACTTCAACTTATTTCAAAGCACCACGACGTTCATCTTCAGTGGATACCATCCCACGTTGACATCTTTGGAAATGAGCAAGCGGATCGCTTGGCCAAGGAGGGCTGTAGTCATTTAACATCTTCGTCCTCAGCCCTTACCTTTTCTGAGCATCAGTCCAAAATCAAAAGCCATCTATCAAAAAAGTGGAGGATCCCTTTTCTTATCATTGGTATGTGGCCAAGGAACCGGGCTCTTCACTTGTTCATATAGGTGATAGAGCATCTCAAACAGCTATTTCCAGACTGGCAAGCTTACACACGAACAGTCTCTCGTACTTTAAAGGAAGAAAGACTTATGCAGTCTGCTCTAAATGTGAAGCCCAGCTGGCCTCATCAGAACATATCCTCGACTGCTTGGGCCTTTCCAAGGAGGACTTATATGCTTCTCCACTTCTTGTAATCGACTTTTTAAGGGTCAACAACAAACTACTGGATCTTGTCTGACCTCGTCAGACAATTAGAGGATAAGTAACAACAACAACATAAAATATTACAGTTTCGTTGAAAGTTAAATTGAAAGAGCACGTGATATTACTGTTACTACAAGTTAAATAATATTAAATAGCACGCTTTTCCAAACATAGGCTTAAAAATCAATCAGAAGTAGTATCCCGGAAGTCTTACGACAAACTTTAATGACTAGCGCAATCTGTTCTTGGCTTTACATGGACAACCATCCATAGCACCGTACTGTCTTAGTATAAAAATGCAAAACAAACCAATAATAAATAGGGAGAAAAAAATTTCCTCCCCAACCCTTCCCCTGTGGTAGTTAGAAAGAATGAATAGTGCAATCCCGTCTCAAGAACCTCCACTGCTATGTCCCTTATTGTTGCTTTTTCCTTTATACATAGGGATCCCACCAAACCTTGAGGAATTGGTTTACATTATGGCTGTGGATGCTAGCCTTCCTCCGCTATGCATATTATTTGGTCTGATGCTTTAAAAAGCAAGAAGGGTTGTTATTTCCTTATTTCTTTAGAAAGCTTTACATAAAAACACGCTATAAATTAACACTCAACTCTATTAAGTTTACTGAAGCTTGTTACAATTATGGTAACTTAGGGTTTGTGTTGAGGAAATGAGCTGGCTATGTAAATTAAATAAGTGATACTACTAGTTTTTCTACAGTTCGTTACAATTATGGCCTTTTTAAGAAAGATGGGAAATAATTGTGCAAATTTACTGCAAACACTCCGAATTTCGCAGAATTTTTGCAAAGTGTAAGTTTAGAAAAAATGCTTTTCAAATGCAGTAACAAAAATATTTCTTCTTCACATTAATATTTATTTTTAAATGTCCTTTTCATTTTAAAATAAAGTCGCGAAATAAAGATGAAAATGCTGTCGAAATGCTGAAGAATCAGTACTTAAATAAATAAATAAAAATTGTTTATTTATAATGCATAACCAGCTTTAAAGAATATTTAGAAATTTCAGAATATAGCTTGGATTTTATACTCACAAAAAATAAATGCTAAAACTTTTAATCATTCGATAATTCAATTTTTAATAGTTTTAAAATCGAATTTCATATAAATCAGTGTCTCTTGTTTTCTTTTTTAAAACGTACATTCAACTTTCTTTTCTTTATAAAATACTTTTAAAAACTTTGTTTAGAATTCAATATTTCGTAGAAAATAGTGTTTTTAAAAATAGAAAAAAAAATCAATTTCCTTAGAAAAGAAAAAAAAAATTCGCTCGATTCCACTTTTCTTTCATTCCTCCTTTTAAAATCAAAACTAAGTTTTATTTTAAGAAAGCAGAAAAATATAAGCTGCGTTATTTAAAGCAAAATTGTATGTATTTCGAACAAAATAAAACTGAAAAAAAGACGGAAAAGCATTTTATTTTAGATCAACAGATAAAGTGAACAAAAAAGGCTCATATGCTAGCATTCAAAGAGAATAAAATACGTTGACAAAACATATTTCATTTGTATTTCATTTCAAGATAAAACAAATTCTGTTGAATCATGCTTTTATGCAAAAACAAATTTCAAGAATTTCATCAGAAAATTGATTAAAAAAATAGAGAACAGATAGTTTGCATAAAACCTATTCAAAAATAAAACGTATTGATTTTCTGGAATTAAATAACTTATAAATACTTTTATCAAAAAATAATATGAATAATGTAAATAATCATTTGGTGTAAACTTACTCGCTAAACAATATGAAATGTCGATCTAATCACATTCTGATGTCAATTTGAAATATTATTTCACAAAATCACTATATTACGGGATCTTGCTTAGTATGTATCTTTATTGATAAGAAATATAAACCCATACTTCACGTAAGAAAAAAACAAACATCAGATTAGTTCTGGACTTTAAAGATATACTATGGCAGTCTAAAATTTATACTGCAATAAAATCACAGTGAGTATAAATTTAATCACGAAAAAATATATAAGATCAGTCTAATATAGTACGTGCACTGTGATTTTAAACCTGTTTGATCTGAGCCAAAATAAAATGTACCGTTTTGAGCCAAAATTAAACCAACCGTATTTCTCGTTTTCGTTTCTAATCTCTATAGATGGAAAAAGCTGTTTCATGTTCTCGAAATAAAATTATGAAAGTAACATCAACCTGAAAATAGCCTTGAAAATAGACTGCAATTTATCTATAAGTCTTTTACATATATCCAAGTTACAATACAACCTTTATGGCGTAGCGTAATTACCGTCTTTAACGTGCTACGCATATCCTGTATCAAAGATAAAGTAGAAAAAAAGTAAATATTTTAAAGCAAATTAGAAGTGAAGTGAGAAAGAAACAATAAAATGCTTTGGACATCCTTCAAATCAGTACTAAGGACGGTGGAGGGTATAAGGTTCAATTGGTTGGCAAAACGAGTAACTATTTCTAAAAAATCATCATTCAACTTCCTTCTGCTCTCTTTAGCAATCAAACAGGTTTTGGTGTTTTCAATGCTGACTTTCTTAGTCAGATTTAAATGTATGCTTTTTCTCCGTTTAAATATTATATTGAAAACACTAATGTATACATTATTCTCTCTCACTCTCTCTCTCTCTCTCTGTATATATATATATATATATATATATATACATGAGTAATCATTACAAAGCAGCCCACCTATTTAAATACTCACAAACCAATAAAAAATAGAGACATTTCAGCACTGTTAAAAATGGTTCCAAAAAAATTTTTGAATAACTGTTTATTTGTTATTCTATCATATTTAACCACAAAAATGTAAAATAACCAAACTAAAATGGTATTCAAACGGTTAACTGTGAGAAAAATCATTTAATTGGCTCTTTTTGCCTAACAAATAAACGACCAGAATTTTATCCTCTCCAACTAAACTCACAGTCAAGGAAAATCAAGCGCAGGTTTTTAGAAAGCTGGAAGCTAAGCCATGTGATAAGTATTGCGAATTTAAACTTTTATTTTCTGTCGTTGGATTCCTGACACAATAGCGAACGCATAATAATCCTATAGTAATACGTATGTGGTGAACACCATAAGGGACCACTTAGTTCCTTGCAGATGAGTACATACTTTGGCGGAAAGAGCTAGTCTGTCAATCTCATAACTGACAAACCAGGGGTACGAGTCCCATCGTTGACACTTCAAAATTACATCCATTCCTTTCCCCTACGAGTATAAAGAGTTCCCAGTGTCCTCCACTCCTCAATTTTTTTACCCTTGACAATTGGAATACTCACAGATAGCAACACCACTGAATTTTCTTAACAACATTTTCTTAACATTTTATCTTTAAGTTTTTAAAACCATGTTAGTGGTAAATGGTTAAACAAAACAGTGTAATTTTGTATTTACGGATTTTTAACCTTACCACTAAACTATTTGAAACCTGTAAAGGTAAAGAAATGTTCCTAACCGTAAACTTTGCAGTTAATTGGATGGACAGATTGCTGACGGTTATTTTACCGTAATTTTAGAACGAAAATTATAAGAATGTATTGAACTAAAAATAAATAGTGATAAATGGTTTAAAAAAAGCAGTGTAATTTTGTATTTACGGGTTTTTAACCTTACCACCGAACTGTTTCAAACCTGTAAAGGTGAAGAAATGTTCCTAACCGTCAACTTTGCAGTTAATTGGATGGACAGATTGCTGCCGGTTATTCTGCAGTAATTTTAGAATGAAAATTATAAGAATGTATTGAACTAAAAATAAATAGTGATAAATGGTTAAAAAAAGCAGTGTAATTTTGTATTTACGGGTTTTTAACCTTACCACCGAACTGTTTCAAACCTGTAAAGGTAAAGAAATGTTCTTAACCGTAAACTTTGCAGTTAATTGGATGGACAGATTGCTGCCGGTTATTCTGCAGTAATTTTAGAATGAAAATTATAAGAATGTATTGAACTAAAAATAAATAGTGATAAATGGTTTAAAAAAAGCAGTGTAATTTTGTATTTACGGGTTTTTAACCTTACCACCGAACTGTTTCAAACCTGTAAAGGTAAAGAAATGTTCCTAACCGTAAACTTTGCAGTTAATTGGATGGACAGATTGCTGCCGGTTATTCTGCAGTAATTTTAGAATGAAAATTATAAGAATGTATTGAACTAAAAATAAATAGTGATAAATGGTTAAAAAAAGCAGAGTAATTTTGTATTTACGGGTTTTTAACCTTACCACCGAACTGTTTCAAACCTGTAAAGGTAAAGAAATGTTCCTAACCGTAAACTTTGCAGTTAATTGGATGGACAGATTGCTGCCGGTTATTCTGCAGTAATTTTAGAATGAAAATTATAAGAATGTATTGAACTAAAAATAAATAGTGATAAATGGTTTAAAAAAAGCAGTGTAATTTTGTATTTACGGGTTTTTAACCTTACCACCGAACTGTTTCAAACCTGTAAAGGTAAAGAAATGTTCCTAACCGTAAACTTTGCAGTTAATTGGATGGACAGATTGCTGCCGGTTATTCTGCAGTAATTTTAGAATGAAAATTATAAGAATGTATTGAACTAAAAATAAATAGTGATAAATGGTTTAAAAAAAGCAGTGTAATTTTGTATTTACGGGTTTTTAACCTTACCACCGAACTGTTTCAAACCTGAAAAGGTAAAGAAATGTTCCTAACCGTAAACTTTGCAGTTAATTGGATGGACAGATTGCTGCCGGTTATTCTGCAGTAATTTTAGAATGAAAATTATAAGAATGTATTGAACTAAAAATAAATAGTGATAAATGGTTAAAAAAAGCAGTGTAATTTTGTATTTACGGGTTTTTAACCTTACCACCGAACTGTTTCAAACCTGTAAAGGTAAAGAAATGTTCCTAACCGTAAACTTTGCAGTTAATTGGATGGACAGATGGCTGCCGGTTATTCTGCAGTAATTTTAGAATGAAAATTATAAGAATGTATTGAACTAAAAATAAATAGTGATAAATGGTTAAAAAAAGCAGTGTAATTTTGTATTTACGGGTTTTTAACCTTACCACCGAACTGTTTCAAACCTGTAAAGGTGAAGAAATGTTCCTAACCGTAAACTTTGCAGTTAATTGGATGGACAGATTGCTGCCGGTTATTCTGTAGTAATTTTAGAGTGACAATTATAAGAATGTATTGAACTAAAAATAAATAGTGATAAATGGTTAAAAAAAGCAGTGTAATTTTGTATTTACGGGTTTTTAACCTTACCACCGAACTGTTTCAAACCTGTAAAGGTAAAGAAATGTTCCTAACCGTAAACTTTGCAGTTAATTGGATGGACAGATTGCTGCCGGTTTTTCCACAGTAATTTTAGAATGAAAATTATAAGAATGTATTGAACTAAAAATAAATAGTGATAAATGGTTAAAAAAGCAGTGTAATTTTGTATTTACGGGTTTTTAACCTTACCACCGAACTGTTTCAAACCTGTAAAGGTAAAGAAATGTTCCTAACCGTAAACTTTGCAGTTAATTGGATGGACAGATCGCTGCCGGTTATTCTGCAGTAATTTTAGAATGAAAATTATAAGAATGTATTGAACTAAAACTAAATAGTGATAAATGGTTAAAAAAAGCAGTGTAATTTTGTATTTACGGGTTTTTAACCTTACCACCGAACTGTTTCAAACCTGTAAAGGTAAAGAAATGTTCCTAACCGTAAACTTTGCAGTTAATTGGATGGACAGATTGCTGCCGGTTATTCTGCAGTAATTTTAGAATGAAAATTATAAGAATGTATTGAACTAAAAATAAATAGTGATAAATGGTTTAAAAAAAGCAGTGTAATTTTGTATTTACGGGTTTTTAACCTTACCACCGAACTGTTTCAAACCTGTAAAGGTAAAGAAATGTTCCTAACCGTAAACTTTGCAGTTAATTGGATGGACAGATTGCTGCCGGTTATTCTGCAGTAATTTTAGAATGAAAATTATAAGAATGTATTGAACTAAAAATAAATAGTGATAAATGGTTAAAAAAAGCAGTGTAATTTTGTATTTACGGGTTTTTAACCTTACCACCGAACTGTTTCAAACCTGTAAAGGTGAAGAAATGTTCCTAACCGTAAACTTTGCAGTTAATTGGATGGACAGATTGCTGCCGGTTATTCTGCAGTAATTTTAGAGTGACAATTATAAGAATGTATTGAACTAAAAATAAATAGTGATAAATGGTTAAAAAAAGCAGTGTAATTTTGTATTTACGGGTTTTTAACCTTACCACCGAACTGTTTCAAACCTGTAAAGGTAAAGAAATGTTCCTAACCGTAAACTTTGCAGTTATATGGATGGACAGATTGCTGCCGGTTTTTCCCCAGTAATTTTAGAATGAAAATTATAAGAATGTATTGAACTAAAAATAAATAGTGATAAATGGTTAAAAAAAGCAGTGTAATTTTGTATTTACGGGTTTTTAACCTTACCACCGAACTGTTTCAAACCTGTAAAGGTAAAGAAATGTTCCTAACCGTAAACTTTGCAGTTAATTGGATGGACAGATTGCTGCCGGTTTTTCCACAGTAATTTTAGAATGAAAATTATAAGAATGTATTGAACTAAAAATAAATAGTGATAAATGGTTAAAAAAGCAGTGTAATTTTGTATTTACGGGTTTTTAACCTTACCACCGAACTGTTTCAAACCTGTAAAGGTAAAGAAATGTTCCTAACCGTAAACTTTGCAGTTAATTGGATGGACAGATCGCTGCCGGTTATTCTGCAGTAATTTTAGAATGAAAATTATAAGAATGTATTGAACTAAAACTAAATAGTGATAAATGGTTAAAAAAGCAGTGTAATTTTGTATTTACGGGTTTTTAACCTTACCACCGAACTGTTTCAAACCTGTAAAGGTAAAGAAATGTTCCTAACCGTAAACTTTGCAGTTAATTGGATGGACAGATTGCTGCCGGTTATTCTGCAGTAATTTTAGAATGAAAATTATAAGAATGTATTGAACTAAAAATAAATAGTGATAAATGGTTTAAAAAAAGCAGTGTAATTTTGTATTTACGGGTTTTTTACCTTACCACCGAACTGTTTCAAACCTGTAAAGGTAAAGAAATGTTCCTAACCGTAAACTTTGCAGTTAATTGGATGGACAGATTGCTGCCGGTTATTCTGCAGTAATTTTAGAATGAAAATTATAAGAATGTATTGAACTAAAAATAAATAGTGATAAATGGTTTAAAAAAAGCAGTGTAATTTTGTATTTACGGGTTTTTAACCTTACCACCGAACTGTTTCAAACCTGTAAAGGTAAAGAAATGTTCCTAACCGTAAACTTTGCAGTTAATTGGATGGACAGATTGCTGCCGGTTATTCTGCAGTAATTTTAGAATGAAAATTATAAGAATGTATTGAACTAAAAATAAATAGTGATAAATGGTTAAAAAAAGCAGTGTAATTTTGTATTTACGGGTTTTTAACCTTACCACCGAACTGTTTCAAACCTGTAAAGGTAAAGAAATGTTCCTAACCATAAACTTTGCAGTTAATTGGATGGACAGATTGCTGCCGGTTTTTCCACAGTAATTTTAGAATGAAAATTATAAGAATGTATTGAACTAAAAATAAATAGTGATAAATGGTTAAAAAAAGCAGTGTAATTTTGTATTTACGGGTTTTTAACCTTACCACCGAACTGTTTCAAACCTGTAAAGGTAAAGAAATGTTCCTAACCGTAAACTTTGCAGTTAATTGGATGGACAGATTGCTGCCGGTTTTTCCACAGTAATTTTAGAATGAAAATTATAAGAATGTATTGAACTAAAAATAAATAGTGATAAATGGTTAAAAAAAGCAGTGTAATTTTGTATTTACGGGTTTTTAACCTTACCACCGAACTGTTTCAAACCTGTAAAGGTAAAGAAATGTTCCTAACCGTAAACTTTGCAGTTAATTGGATGGACAGATCGCTGCCGGTTATTCTGCAGTAATTTTAGAATGAAAATTATAAGAATGTATTGAACTAAAACTAAATAGTGATAAATGGTTAAAAAAAGCAGTGTAATTTTGTATTTACGGGTTTTTAACCTTACCACCGAACTGTTTCAAACCTGTAAAGGTAAAGAAATGTTCCTAACCGTAAACTTTGCAGTTAATTGGATGGACAGATTGCTGCCGGTTATTCTGCAGTAATTTTAGAATGAAAATTATAAGAATGTATTGAACTAAAAATAAATAGTGATAAATGGTTTAAAAAAAGCAGTGTAATTTTGTATTTACGGGTTTTTTACCTTACCACCGAACTGTTTCAAACCTGTAAAGGTAAAGAAATGTTCCTAACCGTAAACTTTGCAGTTAATTGGATGGACAGATTGCTGCCGGTTATTCTGCAGTAATTTTAGAATGAAAATTATAAGAATGTATTGAACTAAAAATAAATAGTGATAAATGGTTTAAAAAAAGCAGTGTAATTTTGTATTTACGGGTTTTTAACCTTACCACCGAACTGTTTCAAACCTGTGAAGGTAAAGAAATGTTCCTAACCGTAAACTTTGCAGTTAATTGGATGGACAGATTGCTGCCGGTTATTCTGCAGTAATTTTAGAATGAAAATTATAAGAATGTATTGAACTAAAAATAAATAGTGATAAATGGTTAAAAAAAAGCAGTGTAATTTTGTATTTACGGGTTTTTAACCTTACCACCGAACTGTTTCAAACCTGTAAAGGTAAAGAAATGTTCCTAACCGTAAACTTTGCAGTTAATTGGATGGACAGATTGCTGCCGGTTATTCTGCAGTAATTTTAGAATGAAAATTATAAGAATGTATTGAACTAAAAATAAATAGTGATAAATGGTTAAAAAAAGCAGTGTAATTTTGTATTTACGGGTTTTTAACCTTACCACCGAACTGTTTCAAACCTGTAAAGGTGAAGAAATGTTCCTAACCGTAAACTTTGCAGTTAATTGGATGGACAGATTGCTGCCGGTTATTCTGCAGTAATTTTAGAGTGACAATTATAAGAATGTATTGAACTAAAAATAAATAGTGATAAATGGTTAAAAAAAGCAGTGTAATTTTGTATTTACGGGTTTTTAACCTTACCACCGAACTGTTTCAAACCTGTAAAGGTAAAGAAATGTTCCTAACCGTAAACTTTGCTGTTAATTGGATGGACAGATTGCTGCCGGTTTTTCCACAGTAATTTTAGAATGAAAATTATAAGAATGTATTGAACTAAAAATAAATAGTGATAAATGGTTAAAAAAAGCAGTGTAATTTTGTATTTACGGGTTTTTAACCTTACCACCGAACTGTTTCAAACCTGTAAAGGTAAAGAAATGTTCCTAACCGTAAACTTTGCAGTTAATTGGATGGACAGATCGCTGCCGGTTATTCTGCAGTAATTTTAGAATGAAAATTATAAGAATGTATTGAACTAAAAATAAATAGTGATAAATGGTTAAAAAAAGCAGTGTAATTTAGTATTTACGGGTTTTTAACCTTACCACCGAACTGTTTCAAACCTGTAAAGGTAAAGAAATGTTCCTAACCGTAAACTTTGCAGTTAATTGGATGGACAGATCGCTGCCGGTTATTCTGCAGTAATTTTAGAATGAAAATTATAAGAATGTATTGAACTAAAAATAAATAGTGATAAATGGTTAAAAAAAGCAGTGTAATTTTGTATTTACTGGTTTTTAACCTTACCACCGAACTGTTTCAAACCTGTAAAGGTAAAGAAATGTTCCTAACCGTAAACTTTGCAGTTTATTGGATGGACAGATTGCTGCCGGTTATTCTGCAGTAATTTTAGAATGAAAATTATAAGAACGTATTGAACTAAAAATAAATAGTGATAAATGGTTAAAAAAAGCAGTTTAATTTTGTATTTACGGGTTTTTAACCTTACCACCGAACTGTTTCAAACCTGTAAAGGTAAAGAAATGTTCCTAACCGTAAACTTTGCAGTTAATTGGATGGACAGATTGCTGCCGGTTATTCTGCAGTAATTTTAGAATGAAAATTATAAGAATGTATTGAACTAAAAATAAATAGTGATAAATGGTTAAAAAAAGCAGTGTAATTTTGCATTTACGGGTTTTTAACCTTACCACCGAACTGTTTCAAACCTGTAAAGGTAAAGAAATGTTCCTAACCGTAAACTTTGCAGTTAATTGGATGGACAGATCGCGGCCGGTTATTCTGTAGTAATTTTAGAATGAAAATTATAAGAATGTATTGAACTAAAAATAAATAGTGATAAATGGTTAAAAAAAGCAGTGTAATTTTGTATTTACGGGTTTTTAACCTTACCACCGAACTGTTTCAAACCTGTAAAGGTAAAGAAATGTTCCTAACCGTTAACTTTGCAGTTAATTGGATGGACAGATTGCTGCCGGTTATTCTCCAGTAATTTTAGAATGAAAATTATAAGAATGTATTGAACTAAAAATAAATAGTGATAAATGGTTAAAAAAAGCAGTGTAATTTTGTATTTACGGGTTTTTAACCTTACCACCGAACTGTTTCAAACCTGTAAAGGTAAAGAAATGTTCCTAACCGTTAACTTTGCAGTTAATTGGATGGACAGATTGCTGCCGGTTATTCTCCAGTAATTTTAGAATGAAAATTATAAGAATGTATTGAACTAAAAATAAATAGTGATAAATGGTTAAAAAAAGCAGTGTAATTTTTTATTTACGGGTTTTTAACCTTACCACCGAACTGTTTCAAACCTGTAAAGGTAAAGAAATGTTCCTAACCGTTAACTTTGCAGTTAATTGGATGGACAGATCGCGGCCGGTTATTCTGTAGTAATTTTAGAATGAAAATTATAAGAATGTATTGAACTAAAAATAAATAGTGATAAATGGTTAAAAAAAGCAGTGTAATTTTGTATTTACGGGTTTTTAACCTTACCACCGAACTGTTTCAAACCTGTAAAGGTAAAGAAATGTTCCTAACCGTTAACTTTGCAGTTAATTGGATGGACAGATTGCTGCCGGTTATTCTCCAGTAATTTTAGAATGAAAATTATAAGAATGTATTGAACTAAAAATAAATAGTGATAAATGGTTAAAAAAAGCAGTGTAATTTTGTATTTACGGGTTTTTAACCTTACCACCGAACTGTTTCAAACCTGTAAAGGTAAAGAAATGTTCCTAACCGTTAACTTTGCAGTTAATTGGATGGACAGATTGCTGCCGGTTATTCTGCAGTAATTTTAGAATGAAAATTATAAGAATGTATTGAACTAAAAATAAATAGTGATAAATGGTTTAAAAAAAGCAGTGTAATTTTGTATTTACGGGTTTTTAACCTTACCACCGAACTGTTTCAAACCTGTAAAGGTAAAGAAATATTCCTAACCGTAAACTTTGCAGTTAATTGGATGGACAGATTGCTGCCGGTTATTCTGCAGTAATTTTAGAATGAAAATTATAAGAATGTATTGAACTAAAAATAAATAGTGATAAATGGTTAAAAAAAGCAGTGTAATTTTGTATTTACGGGTTTTTAACCTTACCACCGAACTGTTTCAAACCTGTAAAGGTAAAGAAATGTTCCTAACCGTAAACTTTGCAGTTAATTGGATGGACAGATTGCTGCCGGTTATTCTGCAGTAATTTTAGAATGAAAATTATAAGAATGTATTGAACTAAAAATAAATAGTGATAAATGGTTAAAAAAAGCAGTGTAATTTCGTATTTACGGGTTTTTAACCTTACCACCGAACTGTTTCAAACCTGTAAAGGTGAAGAAATGTTCCTAACCGTAAACTTTGCAGTTAATTGGATGGACAGATTGCTGCCGGTTATTCTGCAGTAATTTTAGAGTGACAATCATAAGAATGTATTGAACTAAAAATAAATAGTGATAAATGGTTAAAAAAAGCAGGGTAACTTTGTATTTACGGGTTTTAAACCTTACCACCGAACTGTTTCAAACCTGTAAAGGTAAAGAAATGTTCCTAACCGTAAACTTTGCAGTTAATTGGATGGACAGATTGCTGCCGGTTTTTCCACAGTAATTGTAGAATGAAAATTATAAGAATGTATTGAACTAAAAATAAATAGTGATAAATGGTTAAAAAAAGCAGTGTAATTTTGTATTTACGGGTTTTTAACCTTACCACCGAACTGTTTCAAACCTGTAAAGGTAAAGAAATGTTCCTAACCGTAAACTTTGCAGTTAATTGGATGGACAGATCGCTGCCGGTTATTCTGCAGTAATTTTAGAATGAAAATTATAAGAATGTATTGAACTAAAAATAAATAGTGATAAATGGTTAAAAAAAGCAGTGTAATTTTGTATTTACGGGTTTTTAACCTTACCACCGAACTGTTTCAAACCTGTAAAGGTAAAGAAATGTTCCTAACCGTAAACTTTGCAGTTAATTAGATGGACAGATTGCTGCCGGTTATTCTGCAGTAATTTTAGAATGAAAATTATAAGAATGTATTGAACTAAAAATAAATAGTGATAAATGGTTAAAAAAAAAAGCAGTGTAATTTTGTATTTACGGGTTTTTAACCTTACCACCGAACTGTTTCAAACCTGTAAAGGTAAAGAAATGTTCCTAACCGTAAACTTTGCAGTTAATTGGATGGACAGATTGCTGCCGGTTATTCTGCAGTAATTTTAGAATGAAAATTATAAGAATGTATTGAACTAAAAATAAATAGTGATAAATGGTTAAAAAAAGCAGTGTAATTTTGTATTTACGAGTTTTTAACCTTACCACCGAACTGTTTCAAACCTGTAAAGGTGAAGAAATGTTCCTAACCGTAAACTTTGCAGTTAATTGGATGGACAGATTGCTGCCGGTTATTCTGCAGTAATTTTAGAGTGACAATTATAAGAATGTATTGAACTAAAAATAAATAGTGATAAATGGTTAAAAAAAGCAGTGTAATTTTGTATTTACGGGTTTTTAACCTTACCACCGAACTGTTTCAAACCTGTAAAGGTAAAGAAATGTTCCTAACCGTAAACTTTGCAGTTAATTGGATGGACAGATTGCTGCCGGTTTTTCCACAGTAATTTTAGAATGAAAATTATAAGAATGTATTGAACTAAAAATAAATAGTGATAAATGGTTAAAAAAAAGCAGGGTAATTTTGTATTTACGGGTTTTTAACCTTACCACCGAACTGTTTCAAACCTGTAAAGGTAAAGAAATGTTCCTAACCGTAAACTTTGCAGTTAATTGGATGGACAGATCGCTGCCGGTTATTCTGCAGTAATTTTAGAATGAAAATTATAAGAATTTATTGAACTATAAATAAATAGTGATAAATGGTTAAAAAAAGCAGTGTAATTTAGTATTTACGGGTTTTTAACCTTACCACCGAACTGTTTCAAACCTGTAAAGGTAAAGAAATGTTCCTAACCGTAAACTTTGCAGTTAATTGGATGGACAGATCGCTGCCGGTTATTCTGCAGTAATTTTAGAATGAAAATTATAAGAATGTATTGAACTAAAAATAAATAGTGATAAATGGTTAAAAAAAGCAGTGTAATTTTGTATTTACTGGTTTTTAACCTTACCACCGAACTGTTTCAAACCTGTAAAGGTAAAGAAATGTTCCTAACCGTAAACTTTGCAGTTTATTGGATGGACAGATTGCTGCCGGTTATTCTGCAGTAATTTTAGAATGAAAATTATAAGAACGTATTGAACTAAAAATAAATAGTGATAAATGGTTAAAAAAAGCAGTATAATTTTGTATTTACGGGTTTTTAACCTTACCACCGAACTGTTTCAAACCTGTAAAGGTACAGAAATGTTCCTAACCGTAAAGTTTGCAGTTAATTGGATGGACAGATTGCTGCCGGTTATTCTGCAGTAATTTTAGAATGAAAATTATAAGAATGTATTGAACTAAAAATAAATAGTGATAAATGGTTAAAAAAAGCAGTGTAATTTTGCATTTACGGGTTTTTAACCTTACCACCGAACTGTTTCAAACCTGTAAAGGTAAAGAAATGTTCCTAACCGTAAACTTTGCAGTTAATTGGATGGACAGATCGCGGCCGGTTATTCTGTAGTAATTTTAGAATGAAAATTATAAGAATGTATTGAACTAAAAATAAATAGTGATAAATGGTTAAAAAAAGCAGTGTAATTTTGTATTTACGGGTTTTCAACCTTACCACCGAACTGTTTCAAACCTGTAAAGGTAAAGAAATGTTCCTAACCGTTAACTTTGCAGTTAATTGGATGGACAGATTGCTGCCGGTTATTCTCCAGTAATTTTAGAATGAAAATTATAAGAATGTATTGAACTAAAAATGAATAGTGATAAATGGTTAAAAAAAGCAGTGTAATTTTGTATTTACGGGTTTTTAACCTTACCACCGAACTGTTTCAAACCTGTAAAGGTAAAGAAATGTTCCTAACCGTTAACTTTGCAGTTAATTGGATGGACAGATTGCTGCCGGTTATTCTCCAGTAATTTTAGAATGAAAATTATAAGAATGTATTGAACTAAAATTAAATAGTGATAAATGGTTAAAAAAAGCAGTGTAATTTTTTATTTACGGGTTTTTAACCTTACCACCGAACTGTTTCAAACCTGTAAAGGTAAAGAAATGTTCCTAACCGTTAACTTTGCAGTTAATTGGATGGACAGATCGCGGCCGGTTATTCTGTAGTAATTTTAGAATGAAAATTATAAGAATGTATTGAACTAAAAATAAATAGTGATAAATGGTTAAAAAAAGCAGTGTAATTTTGTATTTACGGGTTTTTAACCTTACCACCGAACTGTTTCAAACCTGTAAAGGTAAAGAAATGTTCCTAACCGTTAACTTTGCAGTTAATTGGATGGACAGATTGCTGCCGGTTATTCTCCAGTAATTTTAGATTGAAAATTATAAGAATGTATTGAACTAAAAATAAATAGTGATAATTGGTTAAAAAAAGCAGTGTATTTTTGTATTTACGGGTTTTTAACCTTACCACCGAACTGTTTCAAACCTGTAAAGGTAAAGAAATGTTCCTAACCGTTAACTTTGCAGTTAATTGGATGGACAGATTGCTGCCGGTTATTCTCCAGTAATTTTAGAATGAAAATTATAAGAATGTATTGAACTAAAAATAAATAGTGATAAATGGTTAAAAAAAGCAGTGTAATTTTGTATTTACGGGTTTTTAACCTTACCACCGAACTGTTTCAAACCTGTAAAGGTAAAGAAATGTTCCTAACCGTTAACTTTGCAGTTAATTGGATGGACAGATCGCGGCCGGTTATTCTGTAGTAATTTTAGAATGAAAATTATAAGAATGTATTGAACTAAAAATAAATAGTGATAAATGGTTAAAAAAAGCAGTGTAATTTTGTATTTACGGGTTTTTAACCTTACCATCGAACTGTTTCAAACCTGTAAAGGTAAAGAAATGTTCCTAACCGTTAACTTTGCAGTTAATTGGATGGACAGATTGCTGCCGGTTATTCTCCAGTAATTTTAGAATGAAAATTATAAGAATGTATTGAACTAAAAATAAATAGTGATAAATGGTTAAAAAAAGCAGTGTAATTTTGTATTTACGGGTTTTTAACCTTACCACCGAACTGTTTCAAACCTGTAAAGGTAAAGAAATGTTCCTAACCGTAAACTTTGCAGTTAATTGGATGGACAGATCGCTGCCGGTTATTCTGCAGTAATTTTAGAATGAAAATTATAAGAATGTATTGAACTAAAACTAAATAGTGATAAATGGTTAAATAAAGCAGTGTAATTTTGTATTTACGGGTTTTTAACCTTACCACCGAACTGTTTCAAACCTGTAAAGGTAAAGAAATGTTCCTAACCGTAAACTTTGCAGTTAATTGGATGGACAGATTGCTGCCGGTTATTCTGCAGTAATTTTAGAATGAAAATTATAAGAATGTATTGAACTAAAAATAAATAGTGATAAATGGTTTAAAAAAAGCAGTGTAATTTTGTATTTACGGGTTTTTAACCTTACCACCGAACTGTTTCAAACCTGTAAAGGTAAAGAAATGTTCCTAACCGTAAACTTTGCAGTTAATTGGATGGACAGATTGCTGCCGGTTATTCTGCAGTAATTTTAGAATGAAAATTATAAGAATGTATTGAACTAAAAATAAATAGTGATAAATGGTTTAAAAAAAGCAGTGTAATTTTGTATTTACGGGTTTTTAACCTTACCACCGAACTGTTTCAAACCTGTAAAGGTAAAGAAATGTTCCTAACCGTAAACTTTGCAGTTAATTGGATGGACAGATTGCTGCCGGTTATTCTGCAGTAATTTTAGAATGAAAATTATAAGAATGTATTGAACTAAAAATAAATAGTGATAAATGGTTAAAAAAAGCAGTGTAATTTTGTATTTACGGGTTTTTAACCTTACCACCGAACTGTTTCAAACCTGTAAAGGTGAAGAAATGTTCCTAACCGTAAACTTTGCAGTTAATTGGATGGACAGATTGCTGCCGGTTATTCTGCAGTAATTTTAGAGTGACAATTATAAGAATGTATTGAACTAAAAATAAATAGTGATAAATGGTTAAAAAAAGCAGTGTAATTTTGTATTTACGGGTTTTTAACCTTACCACCGAACTGTTTCAAACCTGTAAAGGTAAAGAAATGTTCCTAACCGTAAACTTTGCAGTTAATTGGATGGACAGATCGCTGCCGGTTATTCTGCAGTAATTTTAGAATGAAAATTATAAGAATGTATTGAACTAAAAATAAATAGTGATAAATGGTTAAAAAAAGCAGTGTAATTTTGTATTTACGGGTTTTTAACCTTACCACCGAACTGTTTCAAACCTGTAAAGGTAAAGAAATGTTCCTAACCGTAAACTTTGCAGTTAATTGGATGGACAGATTGCTGCCGGTTATTCTGCAGTAATTTTAGAATGAAAATTATAAGAATGTATTGAACTAAAAATAAATAGTGATAAATGGTTTAAAAAAAGCAGTGTAATTTTGTATTTACGGGTTTTTAACCTTACCACCGAACTGTTTCAAACCTGTAAAGGTAAAGAAATGTTCCTAACCGTAAACTTTGCAGTTAATTGGATGGACAGATTGCTGCCGGTTATTCTGCAGTAATTTTAGAATGAAAATTATAAGAATGTATTGAACTAAAAATAAATAGTGATAAATGGTTAAAAAAAGCAGTGTAATTTTGTATTTACGGGTTTTTAACCTTACCACCGAACTGTTTCAAACCTGTAAAGGTGAAGAAATGTTCCTAACCGTAAACTTTGCAGTTAATTGGATGGACAGATTGCTGCCGGTTATTCTGCAGTAATTTTAGAGTGACAATTATAAGAATGTATTGAACTAAAAATAAATAGTGATAAATGGTTAAAAAAAGCAGTGTAATTTTGTATTTACGGGTTTTTAACCTTACCACCGAACTGTTTCAAACCTGTAAAGGTAAAGAAATGTTCCTAACCGTAAACTTTGCAGTTAATTGGATGGACAGATCGCTGCCGGTTATTCTGCAGTAATTTTAGAATGAAAATTATAAGAATGTATTGAACTAAAAATAAATAGTGATAAATGGTTAAAAAAAGCAGTGTAATTTTGTATTTACGGGTTTTTAACCTTACCACCGAACTGTTTCAAACCTGTAAAGGTAAAGAAATGTTCCTAACCGTAAACTTTGCAGTTAATTGGATGGACAGATCGCTGCCGGTTATTCTGCAGTAATTTTAGAATGAAAATTATAAGAATGTATTGAACTAAAAATAAATAGTGATAAATGGTTAAAAAAAACAGTGTAATTTTGTATTTACGGGTTTTTAACCTTACCACCGAACTGTTTCAAACCTGTAAAGGTAAAGAAATGTTCCTAACCGTAAACTTTGCAGTTTATTGGATGGACAGATTGCTGCCGGTTATTCTGCAGTAATTTTAGAATGAAAATTATAAGAATGTATTGAACTAAAAATAAATAGTGATAAATGGTTAAAAAAAGCAGTGTAATTTTGTATTTACGGGTTTTTAACCTTACCACCGAACTGTTTCAAACCTGTAAAGGTAAAGAAATGTTCCTAACCGTAAACTTTGCAGTTAATCGGATGGACAGATTGCTGCCGGTTATTCTGCAGTAATTTTAGTATGAAAATTATAAGAATGTATTGAACTAAAAATAAATAGTGATAAATGGTTAAAAAAATCAGTGTAATTTTGCATTTACGGGTTTTTAACCTTACCACCGAACTGTTTCAAACCTGTAAAGGTAAAGAAGTGTTCCTAACCGTAAACTTTGCAGTTAATTGGATGGACAGATCGCGGCCGGTTATTCTGTAGTAATTTTAGAATGAAAATTATAAGAATGTATTGAACTAAAAATAAATAGTGATAAATGGTTAAAAAAAGCAGTGTAATTTTGTATTTACGGGTTTTTAACCTTACCACCGAACTGTTTCAAACCTGTAAAGGTAAAGAAATGTTCCTAACCGTAAACTTTGCAGTTTATTGGATGGACAGATTGCTGCCGGTTATTCTGCAGTAATTTTAGAATGAAAATTATAAGAATGTATTGAACTAATAATAAATAGTGATAAATGGTTAAAAAAAGCAGTGTAATTTTGTATTTACGGGTTTTTAACCTTACCACCGAACTGTTTCAAACCTGTAAAGGTAAAGAAATGTTCCTAACCGTAAACTTTGCAGTTAATTGGCTGGACAGATTGCTGCCGGTTATTCTGCAGTAATTTTAGTATGAAAATTATAAGAATGTATTGAACTAAAAATAAATAGTGATAAATGGTTAAAAAAATCAGTGTAATTTTGCATTTACGGGTTTTTAACCTTACCACCGAACTGTTTCAAACCTGTAAAGGTAAAGAAGTGTTCCTAACCGTAAACTTTGCAGTTAATTGGATGGACAGATCGCGGCCGGTTATTCTGTAGTAATTTTAGAATGAAAATTATAAGAATGTATTGAACTAAAAATAAATAGTGATAAATGGTTAAAAAAAGCAGTGTAATTTTGTATTTACGGGTTTTTAACCTTACCACCGAACTGTTTCAAACCTGTAAAGGTAAAGAAATGTTCCTCACCGTTAACTTTGCAGTTAATTGGATGGACAGATTGCTGCCGGTTATTCTCCAGTAATTTTAGAATGAAAATTATAAGAATGTATTGAACTAAAAATAAATAGTGATAAATGGTTAAAAAAAGCAGTGTAATTTTGTATTTACGGGTTTTTAACCTTACCACCGAACTGTTTCAAACCTGTAAATGTAAAGAAATGTTCCTAACCGTTAACTTTGCAGTTAATTGGATGGACAGATTGCTGCCGGTTATTCTCCAGTAATTTTAGAATGAAAATTATAAGAATGTATTGAACTAAAAATAAATAGTGATAAATGGTTAAAAAAAGCAGTGTAATTTTGTATTTACGGGTTTTTAACCTTACCACCGAACTGTTTCAAACCTGTAAAGGTAAAGAAATGTTCCTAACCGTTAACTTTGCAGTTAATTGGATGGACAGATCGCGGCCAGTTATTCTGTAGTAATTTTAGAATGAAAATTATAAGAATGTATTGAACTAAAAATAAATAGTGATAAATGGTTAAAAAAAGCAGTGTAATTTTGTATTTACGGGTTTTTAACCTTACCACCGAACTGTTTCAAACCTGTAAAGGTAAAGAAATGTTCCTAACCGTTAACTTTGCAGTTAATTGGATGGACAGATTGCTGCCGGTTATTCTCCAGTAATTTTAGAATGAAAATTATAAGAATGTATTGAACTAAAAATAAATAGTGATAAATGGTTAAAAAAAGCAGTGTAATTTTGTATTTACGGGTTTTTAACCTTACCACCGAACTGTTTCAAACCTGTAAAGGTAAAGAAATGTTCCTAACCGTTAACTTTGCAGTTAATTGGATGGACACATTGCTGCCGGTTATTCTCCAGTAATTTTAGAATGAAAATTATAAGAATGTATTGAACTAAAAATAAATAGTGATAAATGGTTAAAAAAAGCAGTGTAATTTTGTATTTACGGGTTTTTAACCTTACCACCGAACTGTTTCAAACCTGTAAAGGTAAAGAAATGTTCCTAACCGTTAACTTTGCAGTTAATTGGATGGACAGATCGCGGCCGGTTATTCTGTAGTAATTTTAGAATGAAAATTATAAGAATGTATTGAACTAAAAATAAATAGTGATAAATGGTTAAAAAAAGCAGTGTAATTTTGTATTTACGGGTTTTTAACCTTACCACCGAACTGTTTCAAACCTGTAAAGGTAAAGAAATGTTCCTAACCGTTAACTTTGCAGTTAATTGGATGGACAGATTGCTGCCGGTTATTCTCCAGTAATTTTAGAATGAAAATTATAAGAATGTATTGAACTAAAAATAAATAGTGATAAATGGTTAAAAAAAGCAGTGTAATTTTGTATTTACGGGGTTTTAACCTTACCACCGAACTGTTTCAAACCTGTAAAGGTAAAGAAATGTTCCTAACCGTTAACTTTGCAGTTAATTGGATGGACAGATTGCTGCCGGTTATTCTCCAGTAATTTTAGAATGAAAATTATAAGAATGTATTGAACTAAAAATAAATAGTGATAAATGGTTAAAAAAAGCAGTGTAATTTTGTATTTACGGGTTTTTAACCTTACCACCGAACTGTTTCAAACCTGTAAAGGTAAAGAAATGTTCCTAACCGTTAACTTTGCAGTTAATTGGATGGACAGATCGCGGCCGGTTATTCTGTAGTAATTTTAGAATGAAAATTATAAGAATGTATTGAACTAAAAATAAATAGTGATAAATGGTTAAAAAAAGCAGTGTAATTTTGTATTTACGGGTTTTTAACCTTACCACCGAACTGTTTCAAACCTGTAAAGGTAAAGAAATGTTCCTAACCGTTAACTTTGCAGTTAATTGGATGGACAGATTGCTGCCGGTTATTCTCCAGTAATTTTAGAATGAAAATTATAAGAATGTATTGAACTAAAAATAAATAGTCATAAATGGTTAAAAAAAGCAGTGTAATTTTGTATTTACGGGTTTTTAACCTTACCACCGAACTGTTTCAAACCTGTAAAGGTAAAGAAATGTTCCTAACCGTGAACTTTGCAGTTAATTGGATGGACAGATTGCTGCCGGTTATTCTCCAGTAATTTTAGAATGAAAATTATAAGAATGTATTGAACTAAAAATAAATAGTGATAAATGGTTAAAAAAAGCAGTGTAATTTTGTATTTACGGGTTTTTAACCTTACCACCGAACTGTTTCAAACCTGTAAAGGTAAAGAAATGTTCCTAACCGTTAACTTTGCAGTTAATTGGATGGACAGATTGCTGCCGGTTATTCGCCAGTAATTTTAGAATGAAAATTATAAGAATGTATTGAACTAAAAATAAATAGTGATAAATGGTTAAAAAAAGCAGTGTAATTTTGTATTTACGGGTTTTTAACCTTACCACCGAACTGTTTCAAACCTGTAAAGGTAAAGAAATGTTCCTAACCGTAAACTTTGCAGTTAATTGGATGGACAGATTGCTGCCGGTTTTTCCACAGTAATTTTAGAATGAAAATTATAAGAATGTATTGAACTAAAAATAAATAGTGATAAATGGTTAAAAAAAGCAGTGTAATTTTGTATTTACGGGTTTTTAACCTTACCACCGAACTGTTTCAAACCTGTAAAGGTAAAGAAATGTTCCTAACCGTAAACTTTGCAGTTAATTGGATGGACAGATCGCTGCCGGTTATTCTGCAGTAATTTTAGAATGAAAATTATAAGAATGTATTGAACTAAAAATAAATAGTGATAAATGGTTAAAAAAAGCAGTGTAATTTTGTATTTACGGGTTTTTAACCTTACCACCGAACTGTTTCAAACCTGTAAAGGTAAAGAAATGTTCCTAACCGTAAACTTTGCAGTTTATTGGATGGACAGATTGCTGCCGGTTATTCTGCAGTAATTTTAGAATGAAAAGTATAAGAATGTATTGAACTAAAAATAAATAGTGATAAATGGTTAAAAAAAGCAGTGTAATTTTGTATTTACGGGTTTTTAACCTTACCACCGAACTGTTTCAAACCTGTAAAGGTAAAGAAATGTTCCTAACCGTAAACTTTGCAGTTAATTGGATGGACAGATTGCTGCCGGTTATTCTGCAGTAATTTTAGAATGAAAATTATAAGAATGTATTGAACTAAAAATAAATAGTGATAAATGGTTAAAAAAAGCAGTGTAATTTTGCATTTACGGGTTTTTAACCTTACCACCGAACTGTTTCAAACCTGTAAAGGTAAAGAAATGTTCCTAACCGTAAACTTTGCAGTTAATTGGATGGACAGATCGCGGCCGGTTATTCTGTAGTAATTTTAGAATGAAAATTATAAGAATGTATTGAACTAAAAATAAATAGTGTTAAATGGTTAAAAAAAGCAGTGTAATTTTGTATTTACGGGTTTTTAACCTTACCACCGAACTGTTTCAAACCTGTAAAGGTAAAGAAATGTTCCTAACCGTTAACTTTGCAGTTAATTGGACGGACAGATTGCTGCCGGTTATTCTCCAGTAATTTTAGAATGAAAATTATAAGAATGTATTGCACTAAAAATAAATAGTGATAAATGGTTAAAAAAAAGCAGTGTAATTTTGCATTTACGGGTTTTTAACCTTACCACCGAACTGTTTCAAACCTGTAAAGGTAAAGAAATGTTCCTAACCGTAAACTTTGCAGTTAATTGGATGGACAGATCGCGGCCGGTTATTCTGTAGTAATTTTAGAATGAAAATTATAAGAATGTATTGAACTAAAAATAAATAGTGTTAAATGGTTAAAAAAAGCAGTGTAATTTTGTATTTACGGGTTTTTAACCTTACCACCGAACTGTTTCAAACCTGTAAAGGTAAAGAAATGTTCCTAACCGTTAACTTTGCAGTTAATTGGACGGACAGATTGCTGCCGGTTATTCTCCAGTAATTTTAGAATGAAAATTATAAGAATGTATTGCACTAAAAATAAATAGTGATAAATGGTTAAAAAAAGCAGTGTAATTTTGTATTTACGGGTTTTTAACCTTACCACCGAACTGTTTCAAACCTGTAAAGGTAAAGAAATGTTCCTAACCGTTAACTTTGCAGTTAATTGGATGGACAGATCGCGGCCGGTTATTCTGTAGTAATTTTAGAATGAAAATTATAAGAATGTATTGAACTAAAAATAAATAGTGATAAATGGTTAAAAAAAGCAGTGTAATTTTGTATTTACGGGTTTTTAACCTTACCACCGAACTGTTTCAAACCTGTAAAGGTAAAGAAATGTTCCTAACCGTTAACTTTGCAGTTAATTGGATGGACAGATTGCTGCCGGTTATTCTCCAGTAATTTTAGAATGAAAATTATAAGAATGTATTGAACTAAAAATAAATAGTGATAAATGGTTAAAAAGAGCAGTGTAATTTTGTATTTACGGGTTTTTAACCTTACCACCGAACTGTTTCAAACCTGTAACGGTAAAGAAATGTTCCTAACCGTTAACTTTGCAGTTAATTGGATGGACAGATCGCGGCCGGTTATTCTGTAGTAATTTTAGAATGAAAATTATAAGAATGTATTGAACTAAAAATAAATAGTGATAAATGGTTAAAAAAAGCAGTGTAATTTTGTATTTACGGGTTTTTAACCTTACCACCGAACTGTTTCAAACCTGTAAAGGTAAAGAAATGTTCCTAACCGTTAACTTTGCAGTTAATTGGATGGACAGATTGCTGCCGGTTATTCTCCAGTAATTTTAGAATGAAAATTATAAGAATGTATTGAACTAAAAATAAATAGTGGTAAATGGTTAAAAAAAGCAGTGTAATTTTGTATTTACGGGTTTTTAACCTTACCACCGAACTGTTTCAAACCTGTAAAGGTAAAGAAATGTTCCTAACCGTTAACTTTGCAGTTAATTGGATGGACAGATTGCTGCCGGTTATTCACCAGTAATTTTAGAATGAAAATTATAAGAATGTATTAAACTAAAAATAAATAGTGATAAATGGTTAAAAAAAGCAGTGTAATTTTGTATTTACGGGTTTTTAACCTTACCACCGAACTGTTTCAAACCTGTAAAGGTAAAGAAATGTTCCTAACCGTTAACTTTGCAGTTAATTTGATGGACAGATTGCTGCCGGTTATTCTCCAGTAATTTTAGAATGAAAATTATAAGAATGTATTGAACTAAAAATAAATAGTGATAAATGGTTAAAAAAAGCAGTGTAATTTTGTATTTACGGGTTTTTAACCTTACCACCGCACTGTTTCAAACCTGTAAAGGTAAAGAAATGTTCCTAACCGTAAACTTTGCAGTTAATTGGATGGACAGATTGCTGCCGGTTTTTCCACAGTAATTTTAGAATGAAAATTATAAGAATGTATTGAACTAAAAATAAATAGTGATAAATGGTTAAAAAAAGCAGTGTAATTTTGTATTTACGGGTTTTTAACCTTACCACCGAACTGTTTCAAACCTGTAAAGGTAAAGAAATGTTCCTAACCGTAAACTTTGCAGTTAATTGGATGGACAGATCGCTGCCGGTTATTCTGCAGTAATTTTAGAATGAAAATTATAAGAATGTATTGAACTAAAAATAAATAGTGATAAATGGTTAAAAAAAGCAGTGTAATTTTGCATTTACGGGTTTTTAACCTTACCACCGAACTGTTTCAAACCTGTAAAGGTAAAGAAATGTTCCTAACCGTAAACTTTGCAGTTAATTGGATGGACAGATCGCGGCCGGTTATTCTGTAGTAATTTTAGAATGAAAATTATAAGAATGTATTGAACTAAAAATAAATAGTGTTAAATGGTTAAAAAAAGTAGTGTAATTTTGTATTTACGGGTTTTTAACCTTACCACCGAACTGTTTCAAACCTGTAAAGGTAAAGAAATGTTCCTAACCGTTAACTTTGCAGTTAATTGGACGGACAGATTGCTGCCGGTTATTCTCCAGTAATTTTAGAATGAAAATTATAAGAATGTATTGCACTAAAAATAAATAGTGATAAATGGTTAAAAAAAGCAGTGTAATTTTGTATTTACGGGTTTTTAACCTTACCACCGAACTGTTTCAAACCTGTAAAGGTAAAGAAATGTTCCTAACCGTTAACTTTGCAGTTAATTGGATGGACAGATCGCGGCCGGTTATTCTGTAGTAATTTTAGAATGAAAATTATAAGAATGTATTGAACTAAAAATAAATAGTGATAAATGGTTAAAAAAAGCAGTGTAATTTTGTATTTACGGGTTTTTAACCTTACCACCGAACTGTTTCAAACCTGTAAAGGTAAAGAAATGTTCCTAACCGTTAACTTTGCAGTTAATTGGATGGACAGATTGCTGCCGGTTATTCTCCAGTAATTTTAGAATGAAAATTATAATAATGTATTGAACTAAAAATAAATAGTGATAAATGGTTAAAAAAAGCAGTGTAATTTTGTATTTACGGGTTTTTAACCTTACCACCGAACTGTTTCAAACCTGTAAAGGTAAAGAAATGTTCCTAACCGTTAACTTTGCAGTTAATTGGATGGACAGATTGCTGCCGGTTATTCTCCAGTAATTTTAGAATGAAAATTATAAGAATGTATTGAACTAAAAATAAATAGTGATAAATGGTTAAAAAAAAGCAGTGTAATTTTGTATTTACGGGTTTTTAACCTTACCACCGAACTGTTTCAAACCTGTAAAGGTAAAGAAATGTTCCTAACCGTTAACTTTGCAGTTAATTGGATGGACAGATTGCTGCCGGTTATTCTCCAGTAATTTTAGAATGAAAATTATAAGAATGTGTTGAACTAAAAATAAATAGTGATAAATGGTTAAAAAAAGCAGTGTAATTTTGTATTTACGGGTTTTTAACCTTACCACCGAACTGTTTCAAACCTGTAAAGGTAAAGAAATGTTCCTAACCGTTAACTTTGCAGTTAATTGGATGGACAGATTGCTGCCGGTTATTCTCCAGTAATTTTAGAATGAAAATTATAAGAATGTATTGAACTAAAAATAAATAGTGATAAATGGTTAAAAAGAGCAGTGTAATTTTGTATTTACGGGTTTTTAACCTTACCACCGAACTGTTTCAAACCTGTAAAGGTAAAGAAATGTTCCTAACCGTTAACTTTGCAGTTAATTGGATGGACAGATCGCGGCCGGTTATTCTGTAGTAATTTTAGAATGAAAATTATAAGAATGTATTGAACTAAAAATAAATAGTGATAAATGGTTAAAAAAAGCAGTGTAATTTTGTATTTACGGGTTTTTAACCTTACCACCGAACTGTTTCAAACCTGTAAAGGTAAAGAAATGTTCCTAACCGTTAACTTTGCAGTTAATTGGATGGACAGATTGCTGCCGGTTATTCTCCAGTAATTTTAGAATGAAAATTATAAGAATGTATTGAACTAAAAATAAATAGTGATAAATGGTTAAAAAAAGCAGTGTAATTTTGCATTTACGGGTTTTTAACCTTACCACCGAACTGTTTCAAACCTGTAAAGGTAAAGAAATGTTCCTAACCGTAAACTTTGCAGTTAATTGGATGGACAGATCGCGGCCGGTTATTCTGTAGTAATTTTAGAATGAAAATTATAAGAATGTATTGAACTAAAAATAAATAGTGTTAAATGGTTAAAAAAAGCAGTGTAATTTTGTATTTACGGGTTTTTAACCTTACCACCGAACTGTTTCAAACCTGTAAAGGTAAAGAAATGTTCCTAACCGTTAACTTTGCAGTTAATTGGACGGACAGATTGCTGCCGGTTATTCTCCAGTAATTTTAGAATGAAAATTATAAGAATGTATTGCACTAAAAATAAATAGTGATAAATGGTTAAAAAAAGCAGTGTAATTTTGTATTTACGGGTTTTTAACCTTACCACCGAACTGTTTCAAACCTGTAAAGGTAAAGAAATGTTCCTAACCGTTAACTTTGCAGTTAATTGGATGGACAGATCGCGGCCGGTTATTCTGTAGTAATTTTAGAATGAAAATTATAAGAATGTATTGAACTAAAAATAAATAGTGATAAATGGTTAAAAAAAGCAGTGTAATTTTGTATTTACGGGTTTTTAACCTTACCACCGAACTGTTTCAAACCTGTAAAGGTAAAGAAATGTTCCTAACCGTTAACTTTGCAGTTAATTGGATGGACAGATTGCTGCCGGTTATTCTCCAGTAATTTTAGAATGAAAATTATAATAATGTATTGAACTAAAAATAAATAGTGATAAATGGTTAAAAAAAGCAGTGTAATTTTGTATTTACGGGTTTTTAACCTTACCACCGAACTGTTTCAAACCTGTAAAGGTAAAGAAATGTTCCTAACCGTTAACTTTGCAGTTAATTGGATGGACAGATTGCTGCCGGTTATTCTGCAGTAATTTTAGAATGAAAATTATAAGAATGTATTGAACTAAAAATAAATAGTGATAAATGGTTAAAAAAAGCAGTGTAATTTTGTATTTACGGGTTTTTAACCTTACCACCGAACTGTTTCAAACCTGTAAAGGTAAAGAAATGTTCCTAACCGTTAACTTTGCAGTTAATTGGATGGACAGATCGCGGCCGGTTATTCTGTAGTAATTTTAGAATGAAAATTATAAGAATGTATTGAACTAAAAATAAATAGTGATAAATGGTTAAAAAAAGCAGTGTAATTTTGTATTTACGGGTTTTTAACCTTACCACCGAACTGTTTCAAACCTGTAAAGGTAAAGAAATGTTCCTAACCGTTAACTTTGCAGTTAATTGGATGGACAGATTGCTGCCGGTTATTCTCCAGTAATTTTAGAATGAAAATTATAAGAATGTATTGAACTAAAAATAAATAGTGATAAATGGTTAAAAAAAGCAGTGTAATTTTGTATTTACGGGTTTTTAACCTTACCACCGAACTGTTTCAAACCTGTAAAGGTAAAGAAATGTTCCTAACCGTTAACTTTGCAGTTAATTGGATGGACAGATTGCTGCCGGTTATTCTCCAGTAATTTTAGAATGAAAATTATAAGAATGTATTGAACTAAAAATAAATAGTGATAAATGGTTAAAAAAAGCAGTGTAATTTTGTATTTACGGGTTTTTAACCTTACCACCGAACTGTTTCAAACCTGTAAAGGTAAAGAAATGTTCCTAACCGTTAACTTTGCAGTTAATTGGATGGACAGATTGCTGCCGGTTATTCTCCAGTAATTTTAGAATGAAAATTATAAGAATGTATCTATGATAAAATAAATAATTTATATACAATAGTCGAAACTTATTTTAATTGGTTTTAACAATTTGAAAATCTAATTTTCTTAGCCTTATAAAAGATTTTTTTTTAAAGGACTAGGATCATTTTTTCTTAAACTCAATCGTTTATACTCTCTATTAAAGTTTCTAGAGACTAGGTAGGGTTAAAAAGAGGTTTCAGATGAATTTAGAAAAGCGTGAACTGCTTTCACTGTTACAATTCTTTTCAGTCCCGAAATCCTTTTAAGAAGGCTTTTAGCGATAAAGGGTGAAAATCCAGGAACTCTGGCAAACCTCCTTCTTTCGGTTTAAAAAGTCATGAATGAGGTATAGGAAAAAATTGAATTAAAGAACAAGATTTTTTTTTATGGAAATGAAACGTGCAGAAACAAGAATTTTTTTTATCTTCTTAGGAACAGTAGTATGGTCATTAATTTTTCGGGGTTATTTGTTTTGTTAATGAAATTCAGTACTCAAAGAACGAAACTTACTCAAAAGGGAAATGTATTTATCATTACGTTTGGTGTGGTATTAAAATAGCCTGAATTAAGTTTAAGACTAAGGTCTTGTAAGTATTTTTGCACTATTGCTGACTTCATAAATTATTCCATTAAATGGTGGCAGTGGTAAGAGGAAAAAGATGCGCTTTTCCTTTTTTCTTTTTTCTTTTTTTCTTTTGTTTTTCTCATACGTATATGAGAACACATAAAATCAAATTTTGGAGCTTGCTTTATGTATTAACAGACTCTTTACACATTTTTTTTTATATTTGATCATAGAAATAAAAATTAATGAAGTAATATTGAATTTTAAATCTACAACTTTTTTGAGACTCGTTGAAATTTTGTAATTTGCCTTTTAAAATTACATTCTTTAAAATGATGTAGAAAATTGACGTTATGCTTTGCACCAAAAATAACCTCACCAATGAACCTCAAATTCAACTTTATTTGCACTTCATAAAAAAAAACTCATATTTAGCTCAGCGATACTTTTACTTTAAATTTGGTAAAATTATTCGCCTCTCAACTATACTTATTTACTTGAAATGCAAAAAAATAGCCCGTAGACCTTCAAAAAAGAACCTAAGTTAATAGATTTTTATTAACTTCAAAACAAATTCAAGTGCAAATAAAGCAACTTCATTGCACCTTCATTATAAACTGTAGGAGGTAGATTTTCTTAAAATTGCTTTTAAATTCTTCTTCAGATGAACCTCAAATCAGACTTAACACCTCTAAATAGCCTCAAATGTACCTCAAAATCACCTTAAATGTTTGAAATGGATAATAACTTTATGATGTAATGTCTCTAACTTAATCTAATTATGTGAATTTAATCTCATCGAACGAATTAGCTAAAATCAAATGAGATAACATATTTAAAAGAAATTAAAATTTCCTTTCAAAAATTATAAATTGATCATTTTTAAAACGATTATCCCTTCAAAGAACTAAATTATTTTTTTAAAAGAAATGAATGAAACCTGAATATACTCAAAATGTCAGATAAATCAGGTGATTACAATAGCTTAAAATTTAAAAGTTCGAAAGGAACAAAAAAAATTTTTTGTTTGCAAACTGCAAAAAACTAGTAATATGTAGACTACACGTATTAACGATCATATCATGAACGCCGTTTTAAATTGAATGATAGTTATTTTAATTATAATTGCTTTTAAATCATGTTTTAAATCGTAATCTAAATACTTAAAACTAATTCAACAAAAAATAACATAAAAAAAACATTCTATGCGAACAGAATGTGATGAATAATATAAAATTTAAACAATGTATAGAAAACATAATGCATAGTATTATACAATTTTTTATGATGTATGAATGTAAAGCGCATAATATTATTCACAAAATGAAATTAAAAAAAATTAAAATAAATTTAATCTAAGTACTCGTAATTAGCTCAACAAAAATTATAATATCAAGAGTTATGTTTTATTTTGCGTATTCATAATTAAATGATGCATGAATAATTTGAATTAATCTATGAAAAATATCCTATAATGTACAACAGATGTAGTTTTCAGTAATGTGTATTCAGTATGTATGTATGTATATATATATATATATATATATATATATATATATATATATATATATATATATATATATATATATATATATATATATATATATATATATATATATATATATATATATATATATATATGTACATTTTATTTTCTGTTTTTTGCTTGATATATTTGTTTGTTTCTTCGTATATATTTTTTACTTAATGTGTTCTAATTTCGTTTCAATTTTTTGAGTGCTCCTCACACTATTGTATTGATATATTTTGCTTTGGCTATATTAATACAATATTAGAAAACACTCCCTTTTCCGGATATAATCGTGTGGGCTGATGAAGAGATTATATCTTTTCTTTGTTTTGCTTTCCGGATTTTTAATATTTTCTTTTTTAGTTATGAAAAATTATATTTTTTTAAACACTAGTGAAAAATATTTTTTATAATTTTTGTCTCTTGTCATTTTTTTATTATGTTTCATTTTTTCTCAATATTTTAGCTTATTTTATGAGTTCTATATACTTGCAGCTTAGCGCAGTTAATAAAACTTATTAATTTTCTTCGTTTTTCTCTTTGTTTTTATTGTGCTATATATATATATATATATATATATATATATATATATATATATATATATATATATATATATATATATATATATATATATATATATATATATATATATATATATATATATATATATATATATATATATATATATATATATGAGTTCAAAATGAAGAATAAAACAAAGAAAAATTATAGACATGTGAGGAAAAAAAAAGGGGGGGGGGAATAATAAGTAAAAAATAACATACAACAGTTTATATAATACATAAATTTAAAAAAAAAAAAAAGGATAAAATTTTATTTAAAAAACCGAAAAAATAAAACAGGGAAAAAAAGATATAATCTTTTCTTCAGCCCACACGATTATATCCGCAATCGTCTTCTTAACTTTCTTCGTGTCTTCTTGTATTTACTTATTTATTACATATATTTATATATATATTATAATATTCCATAGAGTGTGTTATGTTTTCAAAATAGTAGGCAATGCATTTTAGATTAAACACAATAGATACAATTAATATGATAATAGGTTTCAAGCAAAAAATTTGTTTCTAAACAAATGCACCGTAAATATTCATTTAATATTTGAGCAACTTTTAAAAGCTAAGGTGTTTATCTTTCATTTTAACACGCAAGTGACACTTTGCCTAGCAAGGGAACCGAATATTCAGATGAAAACATTGTTTAAAAGCTTTTCAAGTTCTCCATATCATGAACAACACATAAAACTTTCTGAGTTCTTTCCAAGTTCAATAACAAAATCAGCCCTGGAGCGTAATTTTAAAGTCCATTAACAATTTCGCGTATTTTGTTGAAATAAGCACTCTTCGAGAAAGACCAAGATTTTTAGCTTTTTTTTTAAGACACGAAGTTGTACATCATTTCTTTCAAAAATAGAATACTTGAAGCACTTCAAAATATGAAATGGAATTTCATGTTTGCCTTGTCATTGAATTGAAGTTAATGCTTTCTTGTTATGGGGTGAAATGAATATTTTAACGGCCAGTAACTCCTTGCTTCTGAAAAACTTTCACGAATAATGAATTCAAGCTTGAGTAAGTTCAAAATTATCGATATTCCATCTCTAAACATTAAGATGGCCCATATGAAATTTTATGATAAATTGTTTTTCAAAAACTAGTGTTTTCATATATATATATATATATATATATATATATATATATATATATATATATATATATATATATATATATATATATATATATATATATATATATATATATATATATATATATATATATATATATATAATACAAAAATTATAAATACTTTTGTATTAATAAAAGAATTAAAACTCTTTCTTTTCATAAAATATCTTTGGTAAAGAATAGGTGTAGAAATTCTATTTTAGGACTTCAAGGCTGAAAACATACCACTGAATTATAATTAGATTTATACTTCAAAGAAGGAGATATTTTTGGTATCTTGTCCCTCTTTCACTTCCATATTAGGAAGCATTACATGATTATCGATGATGCGTAGAGTTGCAAACTATGCACTGACTGAGCCTTTTCACCTCCAAATCTGTAAGTATTTAATGCGAGAGCAATGGTTTTCGCACGTCTCTTGCTGAATAACGAACGTGTTCCATAAAGGATCTGCCGGAACCATTGGGAGTTTTGTCCACACCCCCTCCCTTGTGGATAGGGGATGTGAACTGTTATAACCACCAGCCTATCTTTAAATAAACCTTTTGAGAACTTATTATGGCTTACGACTGAATTATTAAAGCTGAATACAACAATGATAACAGGGATGTAGTCCTGTTGTATGGATGTAGTCCAGGGATGTAGTCCTAGACAAAGCTAATAATAATTATGCAATCAACGGTAAAAAAATTTATGTTGTACTTTTAAATACGGAGTTTTTAACAATTTTAAGCGTAGTAATTTAAAGAATAATATTATCATTATAAAAAAGTTAGCTATACATAAGAGGTTAAAAATTAAAATTAGCAGTATATAATTTCCTTACTTAATTGTCAGTCCAAAATTTCATAAAATTCCTATAAAATTTCGAACAATCAGACGTAGGTTTTCTCCATTTCCCCATTTTTCTCTAACTACTTAAATTAAATTATTAACAATATTATTAAGGAAGGTTTCTCTTGGATTATCACTAATAATTAATAGATTTTAAAATTTATTAAACAAAATAAAATTAATTCTATTGCGACTTTTGAATTCCAGGATCTTTTCAATAGCATTCCTTTTTCAAAGATAAAAGATGTTCTTTTGAGTTATTACTATGATTTTAAAACTATCCGTAATTGCGATTTTAATTATTGGGTAATTCTAATTAATTTCTGTCTTCTTAGTAATTATCTTTACAATATAAAAGATATTTTTATTAAAATTGATGGAATACCACAAGGATCTAATTTTTCATCTCTCATATCTAACTTATGTTTACACCATTACGAAAAAAAATTATACTTTTAATAAATATGTTTTTAGATTTATTGATAATTTAATTATCTTTAATTTTCAAGATTATATAATTTCAATAAATATACATAAATAATATTTTCCCCGAGGAACTAATCTTGCTTCGTGATTGTGATTATAATATTAATTTTAATTTTTTGGATATGTGAGTAATAGAAAGGACGAAAATATTTGCTTTGTTATTTTATACGAAAAAAAAAATTATACTCTTAATAAATATGTTTTTAGATTTATTGATAATTTAATTATCTTTAATTTTCAAGATTATATAATTTCAATAAATATACATAAATAATATTTTCCCCGAGGAACTAATCTTGCTTCGTGATTGTGATTATAATATTAATTTTAATTTTTTGGATATGTGAGTAATAGAAAGGACGAAAATATTTGCTTTGTTATTTTATACGAAAAAAAAAATTATACTCTTAATAAATATGTTTTTAGATTTATTGATAATTTAATTATCTTTAATTTTCAAGATTATATAATTTCAATAAATATACATAAATAATATTTTCCCCGAGGAACTAATCTTGCTTCGTGATTGTGATTATAATATTAATTTTAATTTTTTGGATATGTGAGTAATAGAAAGGACGAAAATATTTGCTTTGTTATTTTATACGAAAAAAAAAATTATACTCTTAATAAATATGTTTTTAGATTTATTGATAATTTAATTATCTTTAATTTTCAAGATTATATAATTTCAATAAATATACATAAATAATATTTTCCCCGAGGAACTAATCTTGCTTCGTGATTGTGATTATAATATTAATTTTAATTTTTTGGATATGTGAGTAATAGAAAGGACGAAAATATTTGCTTTGTTATTTTATACGAAAAAAAAAATTATACTCTTAATAAATATGTTTTTAGATTTATTGATAATTTAATTATCTTTAATTTTCAAGATTATATAATTTCAATAAATATACATAAATAATATTTTCCCCGAGGAACTAATCTTGCTTCGTGATTGTGATTATAATATTAATTTTAATTTTTTGGATATGTGAGTAATAGAAAGGACGAAAATATTTGCTTTGTTATTTTATACGAAAAAAAAAATTTTTTTTAATGTAAATAAACTAATTACTTGCAATTCTAATGTTTCTAAAATCATCTATTTAAATACCATTTTTAATTAAATTAATAGTATTAAAAGAATATGTAGTAATGTTTATTTATCTAAAAAAAATATATACAAACTCTTTCTAAGTTTAATAAAAAGCAATGGATACCCAACAAAAGGAATTAATTTCTATATGAAATTTCCGAGTTAACTGCATGTTTTTATTAATAAATTTACTAACAACTTCTTTGCTAATTTTAATTTTTATAAATTGTAAAGCCAATTTGGGTAAATTCGTGGCTAAACATCTGTGCAAAACAGGCAAGAAATCTCTCCATCTCTCTCATTCATTCATTTGAATTCACTACTCGCTTTATAAATTTCGTTTTGTGTTTCGTTCTGTTTTTTTCTTTACATTTTTTTTCTGTTTTTCGCGTGATGTATTTTTTATTAAATGTGTTTTATTTCGTTTCAATTTCTCCTTACCCTATAGTATTGATATATTTTGCTTTGGCTAGATTGATACTATATTATAAAACACTCCTCCTTTTGCTGATATAACCGTGTGAGCTGATGAATATTTATATATTTATGTAAAATAAGTGATATTTTTACTGTTCTATCCTATCTCGCTTCAAAAAATTTTTTTGAATGCTCCTCATACTATTGTATTGCTATATTATGCTTTGGCTATATTGATACAATATTAGAAAGTACACTTTTTTACGGATATAATGGTGTGAGCTGCCGATTTTCATTTATTTTTTTTTTTTTTTACTTTTCTCTTTTTTCATTGCTCTGTAAATTTTTTCCATGTTTTCTCTACATTTTGAGCCACAGGAGTTCCAACAAGCATATTGTTTTGATAAATACTATCCGCAAGAAAGCACATTTGCTGGATTTTCATGGTTGTGCTGTAGCGCATTAGCCTTTGATTGCAAAATGCAACAGCATTACTCAGCTGAGGTCCTCTAGAGTGACAAATTAAGCTCAATCTCTATCAATCAAAAAGCAGTGTCTGATTTTGGCGCATGTCTGGAGAACTTTTTTAGCCAGAATGCATTGTACCTACAGTAAAGATATGCGAAGGTAGAATTATGGTGTGGGAATATTTCTCCTGGTGTGAACTGGTACCCTTGATCCCAATTCTAAGTCAATTTCTACTCCACTATTCCAGATGTGTTTCATACGCTGTTGCACTTTTACTGGTATAAACATTGTCACTTCTAGAAAGACAATGGCACCTGTCATGTTTCGAGGTCCACCATGGATTTTTATTAGAACAATGGGATGAACAATATGGACTGGCCTGTCCAGAATCTGGAATCCCGTTGAGAACCTCTAGGACGAGTTGCATTGCCGAAGTAAGGTGTGCAGCAACCGTCCAAAATCGATAAAACTTGCATGTCTTCTCCAAGTCGAGTGGAAGAATATAACACTAACCATCATCCAAATACTTGTGGAAAGCGTTGCCCAGAAAGGTTGCAGAGTGCGGGCTCTACCAACTATTGAGTATGAATAAATTTTGTTTATCTCTTTTATCACAGGTATCCAATTACTTTATGGTAGATAGTGCATATTGTAAAAAAATATTATCAATTTTATTGTATAGGCGTCAAGTATTTAAATTAAAATTTACTATAAAACATTTCAATTGCATTAAAATTTCCCATAATAAACTAGAGCATAAAAACTAGCGTTTTCATGAATTTTTCTTCGACTTCAATTGTTGCTTCCTTTTTCGCTTAAAACGACCAAATGAAAATTGTATACTAAATTTTCCAAAAAAAAAGCTATCGTAGAAACTTTTAGATGAAGCAGACTTTTCAGATCTTCTCCCTAAACCTACTAAATTTCTTGAAATATCTTTCTTTTCAACCATACGTTTAAGTAAGAAAAAAAAATTAACAAACAATTATTTAATTTCGCACAATTACTTTCAAAACATATACACTGCTAGAAATTTCTCGGAACAAATATTTAAATAACAATTAATTTAATTGTTATTTTACCAAATTCAAACAAAACAGTCATATAATCATAAATAAAATTGTACTCAAACTATTAATTGCAAAAAAACCGCCTCATTAACTTATTTCACCTAATACTGTTAAGCAAACAACTAAACCCACTAGGCATTAACTAGGCCGCTTAGTTCCTTGCAGATGGGTACGTATAGCCGCGAGAGCTATCCTGTCAATCTCACGAACGGGTTTCAAGTCTCAGCGTTGACACCCCAATATTTCCTCCATTCCCTTCAACACATGAAAAATTTCCAGTGTCCTGCCCTCTCCGATTTGTGACCCTGGATTATTAGAACCCTGGGTTAGATCTCTCATTTACGCATAGATGGCAGCATCAGATGAACTATTAACACAACTCAATTCAACACCAATGCCAATTGCCTAACATTATATAACTCCAAAGTCCAATTAAATATCATTTCCCCAGTTTTGAAACCATGTTAGTTGTAAATGGTTAAAAAACCTTATATTTATGTTCATGTTTTTTTAACCATGCTAGTTGTAAATGGTTTCAAAACCGTGAAGTATGTTCCTTACCAGGGTTAATTAGATGGACAGACTGCTAACGGTTATTTTACCATAGTTTCAGGAGGAAAATTTTAACAGAGTATGATTTATTAACACTTATTTGGTGATAAATTATTGTAGTTATACTTTGAAAATTCTTTAAAAAATTTTACATTTAGTATTATCACGCTTCATGAAAAATATTCACGCAGAGTATAATTCTACTTTAACAAAGAAGAAGACGAATTTTTTTAATATTGTGACTCGGTAATCTTTTTCGTTTTAATTATCAGGAAATTTTACCATACATAAGAAAAAATTAAATTGAATTGAGAAAAAAATGGAAGGAAATGGAGAGTAAGATATAGTATAAAGGAAAAAAAAGGATAAAATGTTATGAAGATTAAAAAGAAAGGAAAAGGTGTTTTAAAAACGAGGGAAAAAATTAACAAAAAAATGGAATGAAATGAAAAAGAACTACTGAAATTAATATTTTTTATAAACTTAAAATAATTGCTCCCCTTGTAAAAGTAAAAAATTTCTTAACCTCTTTAGTAATATCACAACTGTTAATAGTAAATTAAAGCAATGAGATAACGCGGGATATAATCCCAGTGATGGCTGGTCGATAGTAATTATTCATCCAGCTCTCACCGACCACAGCGCTATATTAAAACACCCTCAGCGGTAAACGGATCATGGGTTAGTGCTCCCTTGCCATCAGTGTGGTTTTCCTCTCCATGTAACACAAATGCGGTTTAGTTCCATCAAAATATACTCCTGGCAGGCAAATTGCTCTCAATACTTGATCCATTAGTTCCCATAACAGCCCCTTGTGGGCCATACTTAAAAAATAATAAATCAATACCGGCACTCAAGGTGACGGGTTTTTTTTACCGTGCGATATATTTTTACCACAACATGTTACGGAATAAATAATCTGATATACTGTAATATTTACAGTAAAATTTACAACACAGATATTTACAGTAAGCTGGAAGTCAATCACTCTAATTACATAAATATTGCTGTAAAAATGTCGGTGTATAATATTTAACGGTAAAAATGTATTTCACGATCAAATAGGTGATGCACTCAAAGTGCCGCTACTTTATACCGTAATTTCTTTATGTATGGGGTTCGTGAAAGGTAAAGACACCGCAATTTCGTGACCGAGTGCAAGATTGTGGCATTGCACACAAGCCGCCTTTACTTTCCAGTCAAGCTGGTGCGCATTGATGTGAAGCGTGATGGGCTTCAAACAGCCACTGAGGAATAAACCTCAGTCCTTCTCAATAAAAGCTCAGTGCCTCAAATCATTAAGCTATCACACCCGATAATCAGTATTAGATAGATTAAGCAAATAAATTACCTTTAAAAAATGATATTAGGATTTGAGAATTACTATTTTTATGATTAGTGAAATCCCAATAGTGTTCTTGGATTCCAGTTCGAAATACTATTTCATTCTATTTGATTTATGATTACGCAATAATCTAAAGATTCTAAAGATTACAAATTAGTTTTGCTTTAATGAATTCCCAACTGAAATTGGATAAAATCACTTCTCACATTTTTTTAAAACAGTTTGGAATTTAACAAAGCAGTAAATGTAAACTTTTTATTCCAATTGCAGTTTTTAAAACTGTTATTTTATTACGTACCAGGCAATGCTGCATTTTCTTTTGAAAAACATCCAGAAATAAAATTTTCAACTCAGTTTATCTTTCATTTGATTAAGCTAAAGTTGAAAGCTTCTTCTGAGTGTAACATTCAACATAGTTGTGTAATTCAATAGAACTTACTTTCTTGTTTGCCTAATCTACAAGTCAAAGATAGAATTTTAAATCAGTGCCAACTTAAATTTTAAAGAGCACAAAGCAAATGCTCCTTAAAAGCTCAACAAATATAATTGAAAATAGTGATGGAGTGATAGTTCGGAAATTTTAGTTTTATTTTCTTTCTTTTTCATTCTCGTCTGCTATATGTTTTGAGGCTTAATATTACTCAGACAAATATGGGCACTTTTAGTTTCTGGCTGGCTATGTCTGAAATTTAGCTAAATAATTATTTCACCCAAAAATGAAAAAAAAAATTTATTTATGCCTGAAATAAAATGGTGATACCTAACTAATAATAAGAAATGCTATCCCTGCTTTCCTATGTATATCCTAGATCTGTTTGATTTTAAATTGAGGCTTGAAGTTGCTTATTGTAATCATCTTTTCCATTTGTTTTCCCTGCAATTAAACAGATTTTGGTATAACTTTCAGCTCTCTTTTTTAACTGTGATGGGATAAATTTCAATCGAGCGTTTTTCCCTTTTCTGGAATACTATTGTTTACTTTTTGTCTTGCGTTCCAAATGTGTACTTTCTTGTCTCTTTTTTTAATAAGAGTTATACGAAAAGACATTAGGGACAGTCCTTGCAAAACTCCCTGTTTACAAATAAAAGTGAAATTTCTTCAGACAGCGAAATGTTTAGGCTAAAAGGAATTTTTGGTAAAATCCTACAATAGCCCACCCCTTGACGACTTTTTGAAATCTCGCCAAGTTGGCGATTATTACATGAATCAACGTTGCTTTTTCATGAATAAACAATTAAATCATTAAAATATTTTTAAAATTAAAGTATTTGAAGTAGACTTTCTGTAAGGTTGCAATATATCTCCCCGAAATATCTTCCAGAAATCTAGTTTGGCGAGATTTTAAAAAGTCGCTTGGCAAGACTTCAAAAAATCACATTTCAAAAATCATATGATCTTTAATTATTCAAAATTGTTCCTTTTTTTCTTCTTTTTTCCGCACTGTACTTATGTCCCTACCGGGAAGAGCGTTTCTTCATTTTCGTTCTTATTTATTTTGGTTAGGTATGATAGACCACTTCACTTCTATTGTACACCTCTGTCTTAATTTAATAGGAACAAATGGACTTAAATCATAAGGCATATCTAGCTAAATAAATTATATTTATAGAAACCACAAAAATTACTTGAATAACATAATCAAGAAATAACATACTTGCATTAAGATTTTGAGTCTTTATATTTAAATTTTAGGATTAGTTAACGCCAGGGGACATTTTTTTCTGTTGCATGAGATTTTGAAACCAATCTTGGATGGTTTTTCTTGCACTCCACGTCGCTGATTTCAAATCTGCAATCGGTTTCTTTCTCAAAGCTGCAATTGTTTTAATGATATTTTTAGACAATTCCATATTATAAACCATTTCTTTGCCTGCGTCTGAGCAGTTCAAATTAGGAAAGATAATATTTATATGCTTCAGTTAATATTTATATTTATATTATATTAAAATTGCATAGAAATCCTTTGCCCAAAAATGTCGTCATACGCTGCTACGGACACTTCCCTATTAAAAACCATTTCCTTGTCTGCTTCTGAGCAAATCATATTAGGAACGGTAATATTCATATGTTTCAGTTAATATTTATATTTGCCTAATAATTCGTTACTATCTAATACTTACAACTTAATACTTAATATTTTTGAATTGGTTGAAAGTGTTAATTACTTAAACGTTATTATTATCGTTATAAATAATTTTTAGACAAATTTTTAAAACAAATGTTCATTTTTAAAGACGGGAGAAATTAAAATTGGATATATATGATTATATCATCTACAAGTAGTTTAAAATAGTTAAGAAGTAATACTTCTGGCCAATAATATAAATCTATAGTTGAAGTATATAATATAAAGGCAAAACAAATATGGAACATTTCGTTTCAATAATCTTATTTTTCGATAAAGAGACAGAATCAAAGGAAGAATTTCACTTCCATTTATATAATTTTCAGGAAATTAATATTGTAAATAAATGTTTTATGTTTTTATAAAGAGCAAAATTCTTAGAACTCATCGTTTTCAATCGAAACTTTAAAAAAATAAAATTTAATCTATGAGATGACGGAAATTTAGAGCTGTTTTTATTTAACCAGCTTTTTAACTATTTTTGACTATACTTATTTATATTTTACATCATAAATCTCGATATCATTGAATGAATCTTTTAAGAAGCATGTTTCTAAACCACAATGACTTTGAAATACCAGTAAGGCCATTTGTTTTTAATCAATTTAGAAATCCTTCTCGGCGAAAGTGATAAAGAATATTGCAACTTTTTACTGTTTTCCAATAATCTAACTTTAAAAAGTTCCTTCAAATATGCTACAAAGAAAATATGTCTTGGAAAGCACCAGATGTTTTTTTTAAAAAAAAATACAAGAATTGTTGATCGTAAATGGTCATGCTCGGCTAAAGGGGAAAAGAAACAAGATTTTAAGGGACGGTCGATCCCGAAAACTGTCATTTTTCCTTTGACAGGTCACGTTTAGGGAAGGATATAGAGAACTGCAGATGGATTTTGGATCACTATTTTATATTTGTTATCTTGAAATTGTGCCGTAGCTTAGCAATATTATATAGATCATATTTTTATTTAGATAATGCATTGACATTTTGCTATGTTATGAAATTTAAAATTTATGATTGAATTTCCATTTAATTTATGCAAAGTTTATGGATTAAGTAATTTAAGTAATTTGTTGTACCATAATTTTTAAGTCATTAATAAATGTTCATTGCACTGGTATTAGTAATGAAATGAAAAGTGTCAATCAAAAAAATGAGTTTTCATGTAATATTTTTTTTTTCATTTATTTTACTTAATTTTTCAGTTAATTTGTAATTTTTTATTAAATGTACATTTTTAATTTTTTCAAAATTTAATTAGTTTAATTAATTAAAATAATTTACACTTTTAATTAAATATTTTATTGCATATTTTAATACATTTTCTTACTTTTCGTTTTTAAATATTTATTTCTTATTGAAAGTATGTGATGTTTATTACATTATTTTCTTAATCCTTTGACAAGAATTTTCCTTAAACAAAGTTTTCATCCTTTTTTTTCATTATTTTTTAACACTTTATATCAAAATACGTATAAAATATTATATTTAGAATCTCAATAACTTATAGTTATGAAATAGGGTTAGATAGGCACAGATATGACATACGTGTTATTTGGACAGCAATGGCTCATTTTCAAACAATAATTTTTCTAGCACTTATTTGCAGTTATGTAAATCTACGAAAAACAGTTATTCATCATTGAAATTTGTTTAATTTACAAAACCAACTTTTGATAAATATTTAAATATGAATGAAAAAGGAAACTTTTCAATCAACTCTTTTCGGATTTTATATTTTAGAACAAATGTAATTACGATAATCTAGCAGATATTTTTAGTAACTATTAACTATTAGATTTTTACCAATAAAAAGGAACCAAAATTGTTTTTTTTCAATTAAAGCATCATAAAAAAATATGTAAATGGAACACCATTGTCCGATTTCTTTGACAGCGTTGAAATTCTTTTGAAGGAATCATTTCAATTTGAAAAAACTTACGTTTAAAAAACGAGCATTTTGAAAACGATTTTCCAACTGAGCAGTTCATTAAATTCATCGGTAACAAAGTGTATAAATCTATGAAAATTTAATTTTTCTTTATTTTATTACTGTCATGACAAATTTATATCGGAATTGCGCGTAATATTACATTTATACGCTTTTAGTGATCAATTTCGTGGCATTGTAATTTTGAAATCGACCCGTAAGACAAAGGAGCTCCTTGTTCAAGCATTTGAACATACTCCCTTTTTGGGGGAAACTCACCTGCATTTGCACAACAGGGAGAGAAAAACTCTGAAAAATTCTTACTTTTTGCTCAAAAGGTAAAGAGTTACGACTTATTGATCTATTACGAGAGATCAGGGCTCGAAAAAACTCAGAAATTTTACCCGTCCCCGAGGACGGCTTGTCCAACAATGTACCCGTCCTCCTTTGAAACTAACCCGTAGCTTCTAAATAAATGAAACTATAATTTTCTCTTATTTATTACAAACATTTAAACAAATTGCACAATGAATTAGTAGTTACTAGGATTACATTATACAGTAATAAAATAAATACTAGGTTACTAATAGTAAAATCTAGTTTTTCTATTATTAAATAATTTATTTCTTTGATTAAATAATTTAAATAATAAAGGTTAAGTCATCTGTCAATTATCATGTCAATTTATCCGATGGTACTGCGTTTTTTTAAATAAATGAAATATGACTTTTGCCAGTTCCACAATGAAGCCAATGTTTTACAGAGGTTTCTGCACAGAAATCTGAAAGAGGTTTTCCATTTAGGTAGATGTTCATAAATGCGTTTAACGCTTCTTGTTTAAGACCAGTAAGTAATGTGTTTTTTTATGTAAGTTCATTGCTGAAAAGCCCCTTTCAACCGCTGCAGTACTCCCAGACAGAGAAAACATCAATTCCACCATGCGCAGTATGTTGCTGTATTTCGAGATTAGAGGGTCATTTTAGAAGTGAGGCGCTAGACTCTTGTAAGATAACAAAAATTGAAAATGTATCACGAACATTAACGGGAAAATGGCCGTCAGCGCGGACGCTGGATTCGAGAAATTTGTTGTCCGCGGGGAATTTTTGACCGCCGAGGACGGACGGTTTTTCGAGCGCTGCGAGAGATACTTCACGCCCTCATTGTAATAGATGAATGCTAAAAGCAGTTCATGAATCAAAAAGTTATCGTAGGGATTGGGATAACTTTAAGGGAACTTCATGGTAGGGGTTACGTCAATAAGAACGAACTTTCTATCCTCATAGTACTTAATGATTAATTATAATTAATCTAAAACATTACCAAATGGAAAATAGTTTAAGCCGGAAAAAATAATCATAATAATAAGTTGATCGGAACGAAACACATCATGTAAATGCTTTAAAAAGGACTGTAACTTAATAAAATTTGATAAGACAAGAAAACAACACAAATTTTTTATGACCATTGTATATAATTCGTATTTGTTAACGCCTCCGCTTGAATAAAAGATAAAAATGTTTTTTTTTTATTCTAAATTACTACTTTAGCAGGTCTAAGCAAGTTGAAACAGCAGTTTTACGAGTACTTTTTCCTTATATAGTTGAGTAAAATTCATTAAATGTTGAATGAAAGAAGAAAAAAATATTTTCCAAGTTAAATATTTTGCATACTGTGAACTTTTCTTTCCGAAACCTTTGCTTTGAATAATATTTGTTTAATTCGGTGACTTAATTATTTTCTTAGAAACAACTCTTCTCAAAAATAAGTTCTTTAAAAATATTTATTCAAGAGCACGAGTTTTTATTTAACAAGAAAAGAAGTTAGCAAATGTTTGTAATTGAAATGTTGATAGTTGTCTAACAAATCTTTTCTTACTAACGAAAAAAGTATACACCCTACGTTTATTTTACTTAACTCTATATGTTTTTTAAACTGTAAAAATAAATTAAAATTAAATAGAGATTGGCACTAAAAGAAAGCGTCGTATAAAGATAATAAAATTAGTATATTTTCAGCTATATGGAACAGTTGCTACTTTTACTTTAAATCAAGCTACTTATCTTTTCAGAAAATCTTATTTTAAACAACAAAAAATGAGTTGCTGATAACAATGAAACATTTATATACTATGTCAAATTCACTTTAAACTAATAAGATAAATTTTAATCTAATTCCTTTGAACATTTGTTAAGCTTATGCATTTTTCAACTAGCAATAGAAAAGCAGAAATTTTTTATTTTTATTATTCACTTTTTATTTAACTTATAAGGAAAAGAAAGAAAATTAATAAGTTTTTATAATGTATAAATTAAGAGTTAAGTGCTTACTTTCTCAAGTTCGACCTGTTTTTTCTTCTAAAATGCTTCAGAAATAGTTCAAGATGATCCTGTTCATCCTGCATTGAATTATTTTTAGTGCGTTGTCTACATTTCACAAACTCTCCACACATTTAATAAAGATAAAATAATTTCAATTTTCTAATTTATTATTGCAGTTTTTGCCCTTACAAGCAGCTTTACATTATTAGATTAAGTAAAACAAGTTTTATTTATATATATATATATATATATATATATATATATATATATATATATATATATATATATATATATATATATATATATATATATATATATATATATATATATATATATATTCAAAATGAAGATAAAACAAAGAAAAATTATAGACGTACGAAAAAAAAGGGGGGGAAATAATAAGTAAAAAAATAACAAACAACAGTTTAAAAAAAAAATGAAAAGGATGAAATTTTATTTAAAAAAAACCGGAGAAAAAAAAGATATAATCCTTTCATCAGCCCACACGATTATATCCACAAAACAGAGTGCTTTCTGATATTGTATCAATAAATCCAAAGCAAAATATATTAATACAATAGTGTGAGGAGCACTCAAAAAATTTTTTTACAAAAATTTCAACAAATAAAATAGAACACAAAAGGTAAAAATAAGATGAAAAACAGAAAATAAAATAAAAGAAAAGGAGAAAACAGTATAAAAAATGGACTATGAAGCGATTAGCGAAATCAGATCTACTTACATGGACGGGAAATTTTTCAAGAATGATTTAAAAATGTTTTCTCAGAAAGATTGCCAGATTACAAAATATGAAAACAAAAGCGCAAATTGAGTGTTATTATATACTAGCCGCCTAAGGCGGCCAGCTGTCCGCCACGCTGAAGGTTTTCACAAATAAAGTTTTTTAAAACATAGCAGGAAATCTGAAGATCAGTGGACAATTAAAGTGTTCCTGTCCAGCAATTTTGTCTTCATATCCAGTTCTGCTGCAGATGTGTTGTAGCTCTTGAGGATGTTTGAAATTATATAGCTACAACGCTTAAGAAAAAAAAACTAAAATGCTAAATACATGAAAAGAACACGAAAACGAATAAATTTTTTATGGTATCAATTTCTATTTCTATATAATTTTTTATGGTATCAAATTCTATTTCTATATCTGTTACGTCAAGCACTCAGGTATTATAATTTGATCTAGTTGTGCTTGTATAATTTTGATCTAGTTGCGCTTTCTACGTCATTTTGTTAACATCGTTTGGTTTGTTATTTAACATCATTTGGTTTGTTATTTCTAAGTTAACTTTCAAAAAATTGGCTGGCATCAGCATTTTTATTCTTTAAGTTGTTTATTTTTTCTTTTGGAATTCGTTCCTTTTTAGCGAAATGTTTTTCAACCTTCTCTGTATATATAAAGAAAATAAAGTAAATATTTTTAAAGTGTTGTGAAAAGAATTTTTAGTTGTACAAAGTACTACAATATCGCTATAAAAATTATCGTCTTCACTTAAGAAAAAAAAATAGAGCGTGAAAAGAAGAAGAAAAACTTATTATAACAATTATGAACAGCGACAAATATATCAAAGCGAAGCGTTCTATTTACATATCGAATATGTTGCCACATTTTTAATACAAAAGTTAAACTTTTCTCCACTTTAATAAATGTAAACTAAAGCGAACTTTACAATTAAATTATTAATTCCTTCGTAAATTATTGGTTTAAGTTGTCGAAAATTAATATTTAAATTGTGAGGTTCGCATTAGCATACATTTATAAGAGTGGGGAAAAGTATATGCATTTTTTAATAGTTTTTTGAATATGGCTCTTTGAAGACGAAAAAGCAGACGAAAAGCATAGACTTACAAAATGACTGATAACTAAATAACTAATCAAAATTTTTGAAAAAGAAAAAAAATACTTCTTCATAATGTCAAAACACAATTATGGGCCGAGTTTCGTGCCCGGGCGAGGCTTCTGGGGCGATATATTGTGATTACAGACACACACACACACACAGCCGCGTTTATTATTATGTATAGATATATATATATATATATATATATATATATATATATATATATATATATATATATATATATATATATATGGGTCATTCTCACAAAAACAGTCATTTTCATGTCCCCAGTATATTTTATGCTTGTTTAACAGCTTAGGAAAAAAAAAATTCAGGGAAAGTGTCCTTCAGAATGCAAGCTAACAAAAGAATAAAAATAAAATTATCAATTTTTATTTTTTATTTATTTTAGGTAATTAAAATATACCAATATGTCATTCCCTCACTTGTCCCCACTGCTGATTTAAAAAAAGAAAAAAATTGTTTCTGAAATAAATTTTTTTTTTTTACAAATTCGTGTTTTTTATTTCAGAATACTGAAACATAGAATTCAGAAAATCAATTTTAAATTTAATTTCTGATAAAAATATTAACACAGCACTATTTTAAACTTTGTCCCCAGTGTTTCGCGTCATTCCCTCACAACAATGTTCTTATCACCTACAATCTTCTTAGAATAAAAATATTTTAATAAAAACTTCAGAAGTTAACAACTGTCATCATAGAACAAAATTGCAGTATGTTTCCATCTTCAACTTAAAGAAGCTTTGCTGTGGAATAAATTTGTATGAATCAAACCAGGTAAAATTTTTTACATTTGTCATTCCCTCATGTCATTTTTTAGAGTAAAATAAAATACAACTTCATCGAGAAAGTGGTTAATTATATGTTGCTTTCTTGTATGAATATAATTGTATGTGATTGACTTCAGAAATTAATTAGGCCTAACTGTTATTTTTAAATTTTATTGAATTCGTCATTCCCTCACTAGTGTATAAAGTGAGGGAATGACGCTGAAGTGAGGGAATGATTCAAGAAGAGTATATTATCAAATTTTTTTTTGTTCAATCGTGCCAGCCAATTTTATTTCCCAAACCTGTAAAAACTATTAAATATATAAGACTAAATTATAATAAATATTAGATATACATATTATGATGTTATCATTTTCAAACTTTAGGTAGATGTAACTTAGATAAAAACATGTATTAAAATAAAATATCATTCCCTCACTATTAGTGTCATTCCCTCACTTTTTAAATAGTGAAAATAATTAATTTAATTATTAATTAATTTGAAAAATAAATTAAAAAATTAATAAATTAATTTATTAAATTAATTAATTTATTTATTTAATTAATTTATTAATTATTATAAATGAATTAATTATAAATTAATTATTTAAAAAATTAATTAATTTAAATATTAAGTATAATTTATAGGATATATACTTTCTTTATAATGCCATTACATATTTCTAATAATATAAAAAGTTTCAGAGCTTTTTATTCACTTTACTTTTTTGGGATTTTTTATATATATATATATATATATATATATATATATATATATATATATATATATATATATATATATATATATATATATATATATATATATATATATATATATATATATATATATATATATATATATATATATATATATATATATATATATATATATATATATATATATATATATATATATATATATATATATTATACGGATGGCTCCAGGATGGAGGTCAAACCTCAACACTTCAGGACAGGTTTCGGAGTAATCATAAAGTATAATGGCATCACTAATGCCAAGACCTCCTCCAGAGCATCCGATTATTGCTCATTTTTTTGAGGCCGAGCTGATGGCGATCAGAGAAGCAATAAATTATGCAGCAAAACAGGAAGAACAAACTACAATTTATACAGATTCACTCTCCTCATTGCATGCACTGGCTGACTCCACACATAAAAATGCGATTGTTCATGACATAAAACATGCTTGGAGACAGAGTATCTCACTGAGTTGGATTAAAGCACACGAGGGACATGCCGGCAATGAGGAGGCGGACCAACTAGCCAAAGAAGCCATCAGACTTGACACCATAGAAAATACTACCTGGCTGACCCCCATTCAGATAAAATCTATAATCAACAACCATATTATGGCTCAGTGGAAATTGGACTGGACCAACAGTATAAAAGGACGGCAAACTTACAAATTTTTTAAGGATCCAAAAACTACAAGAATGAAGGCAAACTTTTATATTAATCAGTTCTTAACCGGCCACGGCGTGTTTGGCTCTCACCAAGCAAGATTTTTTGGTAAATCTTCAACATGTACTTATTGCAACTCACAACAAGACATCCATCACCTAATTTTTTCAATATCCTAAATTTCAAACACGACGAGGCAACAATTTTCACAACAAAACAGAACACCAGATTTATTCTAACCTGACCTGCAGAACAATCACCAAAGACATTATCAAAACAACTTTGGAAGATACATTAAACCCACTGTAAATTTTTACTAACTCTGGCAGTCCAACTACCGTATGGATCAGCGTTTCCATATCCCCTGAGTCAACTCTAATTTTCTCGCTTTAATTACTTCATCACCGGAGACTCTGGTTCGGCCATTTTGATTTTTAGCCGGGATGACTATCCTTTAAACTGGACTTCTAGTGACTTTAAAAAAATTTTAAATCTCATGGTGTTCTTAGGTTGGATTTGAACTGTCCTTGTCATCCACACCATCTTAATCCTCTTTCACTATTTCAACAATATTTTTGGTGATTTTACTGTTTGCAACTCATTTAATTGTTTCCTTAATAGGCAATTTGCCCTATGATTAGTTTTTAAATTTTATGCCATTTGATTGCCTCAATATAAGGGTCTGTTGACCTGGAATGGCAAATAATATTTTATTTGCTTCTAATATTGCTGGTGTTTTAAATTTAATTGGGCTTTTAATCCTTATTTCAGGGTCTGTTGACCTGGACTTTTCATGTCACACATGCCAGATATATTTGTCAAGTTTTCTTAAAGATTTAATATTCCGACTAATTGTAGATAGTTAATTTTGTTCAAGAGTATTGTTCGCCGCAAAGTTTACGGGCTGTTGCCATTTGACTTTTGTATTTTATGCATTTTTTTGTATTTTATGTTCTTTAATGCTTTTTCTACTTGGTTTTTTTCCCCGTATATCCTCAATTGGGGCAGGTCGGGGTAAATATTTTCATATATATATATATATATATATATATATATATATATATAGCAACAATACAATTTTTTTATTTTTTTCTTAAATTTACTACAATATTCTTAACTTAAGACGACGGAGCAAAACGAAAATGTAACATATGCAATTGTTACTTTATTTATCCAAATACTATTCAGTTTATTCAAATATGATTTGAAAAAAAGTTCGCACTGATTAATTTACACAATACAAATTAATCCCAATTAACAAATTCACTTAAACAAGTATTTAATCCTAACAATTGAAACATTAGAAACAAAATATTCTTTCACTTCTGCGAAAATTGATTCCTTGAACAGTATAGTTCTAATTGAGTTAATATATTTGACAACTTACAAACAAGTATTCAGCTATTACACTATTAATTAAATTAATTAATGCATCGGATTTCGAAATTTCAATAATAATTTCTCTGGGGATTCCTTAATTGGATGATACTTTAGAACAAGTTTCTTTTAAAGTAATTGAACTGGAAAAAATCAAACGAAACTTATGTTTAATTAGGATTTGATACTTAAAGAAAACATTATCTTTTCTTCCATCTACTTTTATATACATTTCTAATTATGAAATTTACTTTAGTTTACGCTTGTGTGCTGTAAAATATATTAAAATGGTAGTTCTAACGTGTTTAAATATCTATTAATTAAAACTATGCAATGTTTGCTTTTAAGAAGACAATTTGCTTGCTCTACCCGAGATTCAGTTGAAAGCATGTGCAATAGGTTTAAAAAATATTAGTTAAATTTACTAAGAGAAAATATTTTCATATTATTTTGAAATCAAATACGCCGACTTCGAAAGAAAATACTCAGTAGTTGAATCATAGTTCACGTAGAAAATCCCCGGGGAAAAAATACATTTCTAGTTGATGTAACAAGGAGAAATTGAAAATGTATCTTTATTCTGTGGTTATCTTAAAATTGTTGGTGTGTATTCTTTTTATTTACCGTAAAAATTAATCTGAACTTTCCAAAGCATCTATTATATCAGACAAGAGAAAGGGTAATACTTTGTGCTATGTAGAATAAAGCGAAAAATCAACTTGAATAAAGCACAAAATAAACTTTCCTTCCAAAGTATCTATTATATCAGACAAGAGAAAGGGTAATACTTTGTGCTATGTAGAATAAAGCAAAAAATCAACTTGAATAAAGCACAAAATAAAGTTCATAAATTGACGCAATATAGTTTCAATTCTATAAACAAGAATCTTCCTCAGTGTCCAAACGACAAAGAGAAGTAACGATTCAAACAAGTGCAAATCGGTTTAACCAATAGGGACAAAGGAAACTTGAACAAGGAAATATGGGGAGATAAAAAAAACAGGTGTGAAAAAAAATGGATTTTACTGGGTTTTTCCAGGTGCAACAGATTAAATTAAAACTAGGAGGCTCCGCCCCCTGCTCGCTAACGCTCGCCAACCCCCGAGAATTGCTACGCAATCCTATGTGGTTCACGCCGTGAACCATGGCTCGCTGCGCTCGCTCGCCAATGAACACAATGTTCTAGCACAAAGATATAATATATTATCATCAAAGACATAGTATTTTATCATCAAAGACATAGTATTGTACTTATGTAGATGAATTCTACCAATGTTCTTATTGGCTTTTAAAAAAGTATATTAGCTATTTAGATTGTACATGGTGAAAAAATCAAAACATTAGCTAAATAAGAAACATATAAGCAAAATAAATTATCAAATATTGCTTCACTAATATTCTGCATTTTAAAGCGTGAAAATTCAATGCATAAATAAACGCGAAATATAAAAAAATTCAATGCATTCAATACAAACACTTAAACGTTTTTTAGACGTTTAGGTAGCTCCCAGTAGAAAAATATCAATTCATCAGCTGCCTTTTAAAGCATTTTCACTTCAATTAATTAATTAATTCCTAATTGAGTTTAAATTAAATATTGTCATGTTTTTAGTGCATGAATCTGAATTGAACAACCTGATAATGCTCATTCTGGTTATTGTTATCTGGTTGCTCACTACGTGCTCTTGCGCGCCGAATCCAATCAATTAAAAATGAAAACTGTTGCCAGCGCGAGAAAAGAAATATCATCGGTTTTATTGATACATACATACATACATACATACGTACGTACGTATTAGCGTTTTATATAATATAGATGAACTTCCAAATGTTAGGAATTAATGGGATACTCGAATGATCATTAAATAAATTATTTGAATTTTTCAAAATCTATAATTACTCCCAAAAAGTAGGCTCGAAAGGTGAAGAGCAGTGTTAAACGGTTTTAGTAGGAGAAAAATCAAACCTGTGATTTGAATTCCGATTGCGTAAAACGATAGAAGATCGACTAATATCCTCATTTTGGACGTATCTTTCGTATTCCTTAAGTCGAAGTTTAAGGGTATGTGTAGTTTGTACAATGTACGCCAGACCACACAGACAAGAAAATTTGATAAACAGCCCAGCTATTAATACCAGCAATAGGGTTTTTAGGATTGGTTAATTTTAGTTTATTTACAGCAGAAAAAAATACTTTAAACTTAAATGTATTCAAAATTTTAGCAATCCTGGAACTGATTTTCGAATAATAAGGTAAAACAATCAAATTATTTAAGTTTGATTTGAAAAATTTGGTGAGTTGCGAGGTTCATTTTCTCTAGGTGGAATCATGGATTTAATACACGGTGAGCGGTAAAGTCATGGAAAGAACGGTTAAATCATGGACATGATACAATTTCCGCACTCTCCATATGCTTACCAGAAGTCATATGGTAGCAAAGTTGTTTATTAAACACCATGCGTATAAATGTAACGTTTATAATGAATGATAGCGTTCAGAAAGTTTAAAAAATATTTAGAAATGAAACTAATCGCATATATCGTATTTTATGAGTTTGGTATGATGTAGAAAAGAATACGGTTAGTTAATAAAACCAATAAAAGCAAACTGCTTTTGTAAATTATTCTTCGAAATTTTTCTCTCCTTAAAAGAAACTTGTCTCGATTGTTTATCACAATAGAGAAAAATAGTTTTTTTATCAATGCCAAACAAATTTTTAATTCATTTTCGAAATTTCGATAAACCGGATAATTACTTTTATTATCAAAAATCCTCCAAAATATATAAAGTTTGTTAGGTTTTCACTTTATTAATTGTTTTATGAGAATTTTATATTGCATCGCATATTTGAATAATATTTCCCATAATAATTTCTTTACATTCTTGAACGAAAATAAAAATATTAAAATTTAGAGAATGCATATTTTGGCTACTTTTCTTCCATTTCTTAATAAATTATGTTTTTCATTAAAAAAGGTTCATTATATTTTTTAATTTTAAAGGTATTGTATGTACAAACTAGATGTAAATGATAAAAAAAATATTCTTAATCTGCGATGCTGTATTATACAATAAGATGTTATATTTTGCTGAAGAAAAGAATTGGATAAAAATTAAATTTTATCACTTTGAAAGGGTGTAGTATTCACCTGCGATAATTAATTATTATAATCTCCTGATAAACAGAGATAATTAACTATAATTCTTTCTTTTTTCTTTTGCCCTAAATTTTACAAAACTTTTTTTGCGTTTTCACTGCCAAATACCTATGATCATATCGGCGAATAAATTACATTTATTTCGTTCTACCCTACAGATTATAAATATAACATTTCAGATAACTACCGACATTACGACGAACGCTGTATCTGGGATTTCTTTTCATTGACTGAATAGGTTTGGGTGGTTAATCATTATTCCTACATAGCATAAATATTATAATGCCGATGTTATTTCTTTAAAGATAGAATAAAGGGACGAATAGGCATTTACAAAAAAATATAATTTCTTAGATTTTATTACAAGCCTCTTTTTCTTTAAATTTTTTTTTTCCCTTTGTATGTTGAGGTTCTCAATGGAAACATTTTTTAAGGATATTGTGTAGTGTTTTTGCATTCAATCTCGGTTTAAAAGGATTTTTATGCAAGCTAAGAGCGAGCGTCATTGCGCGCATGAACTAGAATAATTAAATTTAACATTGTTTCAAACTTGCGTGTTTTATTTGCTACAAAACCTTGTTGGAGATTTTGAAAAATGTTTCTGCAGTGCCATGATGGCTCAGGGGATAGATCGCTTTCCAGTGAGGCGAACCGGGTTCGAATCCCAGCCGATACGAATTCCGCATCCGGCTTGCACCGGCCATAGTGCTGATATGAAATATCCTCACTGGTAGACGGATCATGGGTTAGAGTCCCCTTGCCATCAGGCTAACCGTGGGAGGTTCTCGTGGTCTTTCTCTCCATGTAACGCAAATGCGGGTTAGGTCCATCAAAAAGTCCTCCACGAAGGCAAACTTCTCCCAATACTCGATCCAGGAGTTCCCTCGTCTTCTGGGTTGGATTCAAAATTACAAGGCTACGTAGTTGAATATTAGTAGCAGTAAGACCGAAAAGTTGGGTCTGCTGTTGAACGACGACTATAAAGAAGAAAAAATTCTGTAAAATCAAACTTATAAAGTTAAGATAATGTATGTTCTATAATCATCACCTTAATAAATATCTTTCGAATTCTAGTAGAAAAAGTAGAAGGTCGTTCGCAAGTTATTATTTAAGAGGGGAAAAAAACACTTGGTAAGCAGAAAAGCATTCTGGTAAAATTACCATACGTTATGGTAATGGCATTTCTGGTTAAAAAAATATATGGATGGTTGACCATGTAAAGCTAAGCACTGATGGCGCTAAGGATCAAAATTTGCCATAAAAATTCCGGGTTACTAATTCCGATTGATTTTTATGCCTAAGTTTTCAAAACTGCGTCATCAAATATTATTATACGTGTAGTGGTTACAATATAACACATTCTTTCTATTTAAATTTAATTGAAACAAACAACAGATGTATTTGCAGATGTATCTCCACAAGCATGTTATGAAAAGCAAGATGCACCCCAAAACATAACAAATGGTGATACTTTACTCAAATATAGTCAAATAAGGTATAAACACTCAAAACGTGGCAAACATGGCACTTTATTTATGTTGTGATATTAATTTTCTCAAATTTGATTTATAATTACGCGTAAGTTTAAACTCAAATGGCAATAACAAAACTCCATAGATGATAGAATACAAGCGGAGGGGATACGCCAGAAGTTTTCTGAATTCCTTCCAATTTTAGGAAGCTTTTTATCGCTTACATTCGGACAACCATTCATAATTCTGGTAAAAAAAAACTGAATAATACGGTATTTAAACCATTCATATGGTAATGGTTTAGATCATATCTTAACGCTTTACCCGAAATACTGATTTTGAAAATTGTAATTCTTTTTACCACACATTTAGTAAAATATACAAAACTGAAAAATAAATTCAACCAAATAATTGGTTTTCAAACCATGTGCTAACATGTAAAGTTACCTAATTTTGCCACATTTACCGAACTTTATCGCATATTATAAAACCATATTATTAGAATCATTACCAAAGCCGCCCGGCAAAAAATAACGATTTTTTTTAATGTTGAAATAGAGTCAGAAACACAGTAAAATTTACCATGGTAGTTTTGACCATGTTTTTTCTCAGTGTAAAGATCACAGCTGACAAAGAGAATTTCTCAAAAAAAAATACTTAAACGCATGTTTGTTTTGCTGATTAAACTCTAAAATAAGTCTAAAAATCACTTTTTCAACTTCTCTCTGTTTTTAATCAATTAACAGCGGTTCAATCAAAAGCTACATAAATAGCTGTTTATGTAGCTTTCCTTATTAATTATTTTCAGATAGCATTTTTGCTTTTACCCTGTTTAATTATTAGTTTTGCTATATACAAAACTACTATATATTAAATTACTCTATATCAAATAATACTAAAAAGGCTAATATTTTGTGAAACATTTTGGGGTGATTAACCACAACTTAACTCAGTTAAACTACGGATTGTATGGGAAGAAAGGGAAGCTATTCATCAATACAAAAAAATCAAATAAATCAAGAAAAATGTATTTTTCTTATAAAGTAAACACTACCACCAAAACTTACCTTACTATTTGTACAAATAGGGCTGGAAGTTTTTTTTTACTATTTAAAAACTATTCCTTTCTAAAAAATACTGGTACTTATATAGCTTATTTTTCCCTAATCTAATTTTCGAAATTGTTCTTCTAAACAAAGGAATCAAAGCGAAAAGGTTCATTTGAGAGATTTGTAATTAAACTTAAAATATAGCTTACAACATTTATAGAAATAAATCGTTTTATTTTTCATCTTCCAAGAGAGTAATTTCAATAAATCAAGGAGTCTTATTGGATATTTAGTAACTCAATGCAGCTGAGGAAATAAAAGTTCTTTCTATTTTAATATCTTTTTAAATAAAGTACGACAGTTTTGTACGACAAATTTTACTTACATTAAGGTATTATTATGGTACCCATTATAATGCCTTAATGTACGTAATTAAGGCATTATAATCCCTCCATTAAGTCATTATAGTGCATTTTTCACAACCAAAAATAAAATCCAAGTATTCTTATCATAGAAACGAAATCGAACTATAATTGATGTCGATCCATTTTCGTTTTGCTCTGCATGGCCTTCAAATATCATATACTCTGTCGTATCATGCTTTTCGAGATTTATTATATAATTATTCTATATATTACTCTTCATAATTATTTAATTCTCGTTTTACCTTTCATTATGTTACCTAGTACTGTTACCTACATTTACCTAGCTTTTTCATTGATCTGAAAAAATCACCCAATCTGTTTCTGAATAAAGAAAAAAGATTCAAACATCTTTGGTTGTAATAAACAAAAATTAATTAAGTCCTGAGGTAAATAATATTTTAATATTAACGTAGCTTATGCCTACTCATAGAAAATAAAATCTGGAAAAATTGCTGTACTGTATTCGCGATCGCAACGCTCGAGTACGCCCTCTATCGGGAACCTGTAAATATCAGACATTAATTTATCACGTTTTCATTTAGTTCCATCAATATCATCGGCCATGACCGACGCCATTTTCTTAGCAGCAAATAAAAATCAAAATTTCCCTAAGGAAAAGCTGAAGAACTTGAAAAAACTAACCAGAACATGCCAAAAATTGAAGCAGAACACGCCAAGCATTTGGAGAACAATTTTTCAATAATTTTTACCTTTCTATTACCAACAACATAACTTACAATTTCATGATCACTTGCTGTTACAGATGTGTATATTACGGTAAAATAATTTTTTCTGTCTTCAATTCATTACAAATTAAAATGAAGTCAACATTGCTTTCGTCATTCCAATAATTAAATGTGAATTCAGAACATGAGGAACTGCAATAGTTATAGAATATTCTTCTTTGTTATAAAACAGCATATATTTCTGTATCTATATAATTCAGAAAACAACAATAAAGAATCAACCAAATTACTTGAAATAGTGTCATTTGTGCTGATGATTAATAAATTTTTTATCGTTTTCTTGGTAAGTATTTTTTAGTTTTGAAGGAATAGATAATTTCAACTAGAATTCAGCTGTTCTGTTTTTAAGCTACATATTCAAATTCATATCGAGATCTTACAATTATAAAATTTTGATGTGTGGTATGTTATCTAAAAGTAATAAAGAGATAATCTATGTACATATTATTTGAAAATAAAACTTTCAAACGAAGAACATTTCATTTGGAACTCTGCGGATTTAAAACGAAGGTAAGTGTTATGATTTTTATAATAAAAAATTAGCTTGTAAATTTTTTTTTTCTTAATTGATGATAGTTCTCTACAGAATGGTTTTTTAAGCCTGATTAAGAACTATAAGAATAATAAAAAAAGAAACTATATGAAAGTTTTTATTTCAATGTAAAGAATTCTTAAAATCGCTTTTTATCCTAAGAATTCTTTATTTTCCGCTTTATAGTTTATAATTTTTTGATAAAAATTACTGTCAAAATACTTTTTTTGAAAACACAAATGGTATAACATTATGTGTTTATGTACACTTCTTGCATATTCTAATGTTTCAAGTAATATGATTCAGAAAAGTATGAATAAAAATTCGGTACTTATGTATTAACGCCACAGCAGCTACAGATTTGGCGGTTTTTAAGTGCCGCCAATCTACACCTAAAATATTTGTGACAAATCATAAAATGAAGCACTTTATTTAAAATCAAAGTATTTTATCGGATTTTGGTGGACAATGGGCAAAATATTTCGCTCCTGAAAAAATAAAATTGCATCTTGTTCCATTTTTGGCAAATCTCAAAGACGCATTTTCGTAGCACTAAAAAATGGTAACAAAAATTGAAGAACAAATCATTTTGGAATTCTTCTGATTTATAAAGCAGGTAAGTGTTAATTTTTATAAAAATAAAAAATTTTTCTTTTAAGTAGTTTTTTTCTTATTTGATGATAGTTTTCTATAGAATGGTTTTCTGCGTCCGATTATGAATCAAAAAGGAAAAAACATGAAAGTTGTTTATTTTAATGTAAGGAATTTTTAGAATTGGTTTTTTATTTTTTGCTTTGTATCGTAAGCATTCTTTATTTTACGTTTTTTAGTTTCTAAATAATAATTTTTATTGAAACTTGAAATTTTTTGATAAAAATTTTTGTCAAAAAACTTTTTTTACTAAATTAAATTTCATAAAATTATGAGGCTTATGTATACTTTTTGTTCATTTTAATTTTTGACGTAATATGATTCTTAAAACTATGGAATGTAAAGTTTAAATAGGCCTTTCATGCTATATCATTAAATTTAGTAAAACTATTTCTCGGGCGTTAGGTCTTAACTCTTATAAAAATATACATATTTTTTTCTGTTTATGTGCAAATATTTTTCCGATGTGTTTTGGATGTTCCTTCTCTGAAAAAAAGAGATACCATTTTGTTTTCGTTTGCATAAGATAGGATATCAAACATTTTTCGTTTTTAAATTTAATTAGCCACGATAAAGAAGGAACGTTGCAATTCTACACGCTACATTAAAGACGTCTCCAGAGTAAATGAATGACTGTTTATATAGAAATCGCAGATATTAGTCTCATATAACAACGCCCCCTGTAGTTCGTTGCGATCGCGAATAGTAAAAGCATTTTCAGTAAAAAAAAAAAATTTAATTCTGGTGGTAATAAATCTAAAAAAATACGTTATTTAAACCATTCATATTATGATGTTCTCCATTCTATAGTATCGGTTTACCGGAAATTTTGGTTTTTGAAATTATAGTTCTTGTTACCAAACATTTCGTGAAAAATATAAAACTGAAAATAAATTCAACCGAATAAATGGTTTTTACGCCATGCTCTAAGATTATGATAAAATTCCCAAATTTTAGCACATCTACCGAATTTTATCTGTATTATAAAGTTATATTTTATTGGTTATTTTACCGAAATAATTTATAAAGTGCTTCTGTGAAAATTATCGTGATTTTTAGTGTTCTCATAGAGTCAGAAACAGCTTTAACTTAAGCATATTCTGATACTTTTGACCATATTTTTTCTCCGTGTATAAATAATTTATTTATACCATATTTGACAGTTTTTTTCCGATGATATTTATTTATTATTATTTACAATTACAGTCAAACCCCGATATAGTGAACGCGGTTTATTGTGAACTCCCGGATATAGTGAACGAAACCTTCGGTCCCGCGCTTTGCTATACACGGATAATGTTATTTTTTGTGAATATAGAGAACCAAAAAAGTGAGGAAGTTGGATATAATGAACTTTTTTCTGTCTTCAACTGATTTTTTTTGTAATGATTTTGAAGTTTCTACTTCAAAAAAAAAAAAAAAAATACAGATATCGATTTTCAAAACCATCTATAGGGGGGAATGTAGCGATAAGCATTTTTTCTTGTTTGCTTCTTTTATCTCACTTTCCCATCCCTAAACAAACAAAGCAAATGTTTCCAACCCAGGACAGACGTCCCTGTAAGGTGTCAGTCGGATCAATATGCATTTTCTGTCAGAGAGCAATTATTCGTTATTGGTCAAAGGGTTGGACACTAATATGCGTTGATAATGTCCTCATTTCAACTCCATTTTGATCTCAGTTCTGTTTAAAAAATCCTGCAAACAAGTGTGTCAAATTTAACTATGGCGAGCAGTAAACGTAAAACTTTCTCCATTGATGATAAAATGGGCATAATCAGAAAAATTGAAAATGGATGCAATCAAGCTGATATTTGCATATATAAACTGTCCAATATCTACCTACGGAAAAATAGGCAATTAATAATTTCTGCTCATGAAAAAAAAATTTCGATGGCAGAAAGAAGTTGAGAAAAGCAGATCACAAGAATGTTGAAGAAGCATTACTGAAGTTGTTCGCCAATCGAAGTATCTGGACAAATGTCGATGAATTTGCTAAGCGATTTTATGAGACTACTTTTATGTGCTCGAATGGTAGGTTAGACAGGCTTAAAAATCGGAATAACAGAAATTCAGAAAAAATTATCTGAGAGTCGGGAAGTTTTCCCATATCTGATGTTGAGGATTGCTCATCAGCTAAAGATTTTTTTTGCACGCAAGATAAAGAGTAATGAAAAATAACACATTTTTTTCTACTACATAATATTTTTCAGTCATTTATTTGAATAATGTGTAATAAAAGGGAGGAGTTTGGGAATCATTAGTTAAATTGCCTGCGTAACGGATATAGTGAACTCCCTGTTATAGTAAACAGAAATTACTATCCCTTGATTTCACTATAGCGGGGTTTGACTGTATTATTATTTCCCATGTTATTATTATATTCCATATCATATTTTTTTTTTGTTTTAAATTTTTATTAAAAATTTAATGCCTAGTATTACTTTAAAATAGCTAATATAATAGTTGAATAACTAATATATCAGTATTTATGAACATTACGAAATCATTCGCAATATTGAAAAGCATATAAAACAGCATAACAGATAAAGCTAAAAAAATTTCCAAATTTTTATTTGTTGTAATTTGATCTCCTTCCCAGTAGTGTTATATTGCTAGATTAAATTACATAATGTTATTGCTCAAAGTCAGCTTGTGTTAGTCAACTTTTGCTACAATTAAGAATTTTTTCCGGTACTTATACCGGTACATATACCCTTTCAGGAACCCATAACAGCAATACCTTTATTAAATATCTTCGAACCAAAGTTAAATATTGTAATTAATGTCTATTAAAACAGTACTTTGCCCCAATACCAGTGGCATATATTATTAAAACTAATTAAGCAGCATTGGTGTTAATAATAATATAGCGATTTTTTTTTTAAAAAAAAAACCTTTTCTCCATTAATTTCTCTTCGGTGCTTTTCGGTTAGCCTGGTGCAAGGAAATTTAACATTTTTTTTTAAAAAAAATTTATGTGTTTAGGAAATAAATTTTAAAAAAATAGTTTGTGGAGGTCTGAATTTTTTACGACTTTTCACTTGAGTTCGGTTGCCTTTAACAACCGGCTCTGCTGTTAGTTTATTTCTTAAATTAAAAAAATATATATATTTCTTAAATTAAAAAAAAACTGATCCTCGACATTTTAGTTCAGGTAACAAATTTAAAAATAAATAAAAGCTTGCACTATAGCTGTTTCCGACTACAGCCGAGATGAAAGTCTCCGAGAAAGAGAGCTAGTCGTTAAAGGACGTTGGATTGTAAATTAGCTGCCCGGCTAACCAAAAAGTACTCCTTCTATTTAGTACATATGTTTCTATTTTGAATTCATTTACCGTTGATTTCAAATTACTTATTTTAATCAAAAAACGACTCAATAGCCTATTAACAAAATAAATATGTGATTTTCGATCCCTAGAGAAATATTGCTGATATCGTCCCCATATGCTACCACGTTCAAGCTGATTGATCAAACCTGACATCAGAAATAAATAATTGGGTATTTAAATATAAAAAAGACATACAATAAACACTTTTTTTAATATAAAGAAAGTAAGGTATATACAATACATCACTGATGTATGGTAAAACTTAACAATATCTGAAAAAAATCGAATGAAGTTTAATTTAAAACAATATCTAATGCTAATTCATTTATTCAAACTTTTCTCCCGAACGGTCTAATAGAAATTTTTGAACGCTTTTCGGAATTGGGGCAAAACTTGCTTCTTTTACCTACTATACAATTTTTAGGACCTAGCTCAAACAGTTCTGAAGTTATAAGAGAGACTATTATTGATAAAGTATTTGCATAGTATTATCTTACTCAACATTTTATGATAAAGATATTTATTTACTATTTTATGATTATCAAACGATAAATAACTGATGTTATTTTTTAATAAGTTACTGTCGCTTTTAAAATAAATTTTATACAAAACAGTGTTCAGTTAACATATGTAATTAAAATAGCAAACACAAAATGACTGTTTTTTAACAGTCATTTTATTGTCAATGACTGTTTTTGAACAGCTATTGAATTTTAATTCAAAAGAAATATCGAGCATTTACTTTTCGTACTATTGCTTAATAGTATCTAGGACAATTTTTAACGTTACCAAAAAGTTAATTAAAAATTTTCGTTGGTGGATTAAGTTGCAATGGGGACTAAAGCATTATTAGGTTTAAAATTTATCCCAATAGAACCTAAAGCTAAAATTCTAATGCTATAAAAATTTTTAGAATCCTTTAACTGACTAATTTTTACTTTTGATTTAAAAATCTGTTGAAAGCTTGAAAAAAAACAGAACTAATGGCGAAGCAATAATAGGTGTCACCCTTTGTCTCCAATGTATTAATGTATAGATCAGCAGTTCCCAATTTTCACCTTCTCACCAATATTCAGCCATTTTCACCAATATTCAGCCTTCTTTCGGCGGAATCCTGATTTCATAATAAATAAAGTTTAGTATAGTCTATAAAATACCATTTTTAAAATTTTTAGTTAGAGTAATGAATTTTTTTTATCGTTTTATCATTAATAATCTTAAATTAGATTTAAGTCAGATAGTTAAATTTGCTCTCTTGGTGCTTTTGGTGTATATGCATAAAGTGAAAATGAATAAATTAAGCCGAATTATGGTTCGCTACGATATTAAAACTTAAATCAACAGTTTTAAGAGTCGAAAATAGTTATTCAAGAAACTTTATTGCGGAATTTAATTTTATTATTTGATATGGAAAGTATGATGGGAAATACTAAAGCAATCTTTTATGAATGCTTGTTCCCTTCATAATTTATTCAATATATTGCAATTAGAAATATATTTTAGTGCAAAGAAATGACATTTCTATTTCATTGGCATTTTACTGGAAGTATTTTCCTAAAGACAATTGAAAGATTAAATAAATTATAAATTATTGGTTGCATCTAAACAGTGATTCAAATTAAATTAGAGTTTTCAAAATCAGGGGTAAATTAAAAATTTCAAAACTCATCACTGGTTGTAAAAAGTGCTGACTCGTGGAACCCTTTGCACGAAACCCTAGTATTCCGCAGTACACCATTTAGGAACCCTTTGTATAGATAAATATGTGGATTTTAATTTCATCTGAAAACATGGCAATCCATCTTCCAACAGACAAAGTAATTCCTTATTAAATGAAATAATTCTATATAATATGCTAAGTTTGATGCCGAAACTTTATTTATAATAAACAAACTCCATTCTTTTCCAGGTGTGCTCATTGAATTTCATTTTAGAAGGATAGTTGATGAATTCTTTCCTCGGGAACAGTTTATATACGAGAGTTTATATGCGAACAGTTTATATGCTTACTTTACATAATAATGCAATTTACGACCACCTGATAATAGCACGAATTTGCTTTTATTTACTTGAATGGTCCAGCAAAGAGAATACATTGAATATTTATTTGAGAATGTTCAGTAATTGATAGAATACTGAAACAATTCATTAAATTTAGGTTCGTTTGAAATTTATATTAAGTTATTTATAAAGGAAAGATTTATATTTCCTTCTGAAAAAAACTCACAATTTTTTTGTGTGTGAAATTGGTAGTTAAAGGAAAGATTTTACTACCTCATTTTGTTTTAATTTTCCTTCTAAATTTCATCGGTATAAAATATTAATAGTTATTGTTGATTTGTTTGCTTGAAAAATATTTATCTTTTTCATGTCTTTTTCATTAAATTCTTTTTCAAAATCTTATTTTTAAACTTTCAAAATCTTACTGTTTATTTTATTATGTCTATTAATATGCTTTTCATGTGTATTCCAAAGGATAAAGCAAATAATATAAAATAAATCGTAAATACAAAAAAATTGCATCGTAAAAACAAAACAATTTGTATTAGATATTTTAGAATTCCTTTACTTTTTAGATACTTAATGAATACATCGTGAATAAAATGTTAGATTTTTGGAAGGATGTCAACGATTTCAGCATATTCTATTTAAAATCTATAAAAAAAAACTTATATAAAAATACGAAAAAATAAAGAAATATTTCCTTTTGTTTTGTCCAACAAATTTTAGAAAATATTTCTAACTCGATAAATTTAGTTATTTTTTGAATTTTGTAACATGTAATCACCCAAAAATACTATTTTATTTTCAGGTTGACTAGAAACATTTATTCACTAGGTTTGTAGAAATGCATAAAATATTCACACGTTATGTTGAACTCTACAAAGTTGCTTTAGTAATGGTAAATTTCAGATTTTTGCTTATTAAATGGGCAGTTTAAAAGTTGTTTACTTATGGTATAAATACAGATTCCTAAAAGCATTGTGTTTGAAAATTATTTGAATTCATTGAAAATTTTAAAAGAAATCTTTAAATTTATGAAACATTCTACGATGCGTTCGCAAAATGATCGATAGATGAATCATTAAAAAAACGTTATGACGTAGAAAAACGTAATGATGTCGGATTCGGGACTTTCTGCTCCTAGTTTAAAAATTTAATTACGAAGTTCAACCCTGCATGGCGCTGCGAACTGAAGAGAACTTTTAAAAAAAGTCTTTTCTAAATAACCACCTTTTGCAGCAACAACCTGGTACTGTCAATGAGCGGAATTAACAATCCCCGTATATGTATTTCAGTTGGAAATGTCTGATATACAGTAGATTTTTTTTACACCTCCATCTTTTGATAAACTTTGAAATTAATTTTACAATTTAATACAGCAAAATTTTTTTTGGAATAAAGAAAGCTTTACAGTTCTATCTTTCTGCAATTTCTTATATTTTGGTTCCCCAATCGTCAGTCACGTACTTTTCTTTTTTTAACAAATTACGAAAAACTCTTGTAAAAAATCTTTTAAAAAACTCTAAAACTAAATAAATTTTTAAGAATAAAATTTAATTATCAACAATTCAACTATTTCAAAATGAAGTGAGTGAACAAATTAATTACTTTTTAAATAAATTATTGTTGTATAAATTTCTTAACATTGAAATGTTATAAAAATACCATAAAATTAAAATAATAATGCACTCCATGAAATTTATTTTACTAAAAGTAGTGTTGACTATTCTCCAAAACTTCTCAAGAAATTATTTTTGACTGCAAAGCCCTCTAGGAACAAATTTCTTCGGAACTTTTATGTTCGAGAAAATAAAAGCAGCATATTATAATTCAAAAGTCAAAAGTATTAAATAAAAAAAACTTTTTATTTTTTTTCCCTTTCTAAAGGTGCATAACTTTTTCTCAAAGTTAATTACCATCTAAAAGGAGTCCAAGAAGATTAAAAAAAATCTTGGCAACAGCGAGACTATCTTTAAGCTAGAAACGTGATACTTTTGAATATATATGCTGAAAAAAATTCCAATTTCTTGAAGATTTTATTAAAAATATGTTAAAGATGCTGACACTAATTTGACTTCTTGTCTTTTATCTTTTGAATATAAAGTACGTTTTAATAACTCTTGCGCACTTTAGTTATAATTTTTTTAACTGCATTAAATGAATTAAATATATTTATATTATAAATATTATTGAATATAATTCATAAATAAAGAATACAATTACTAATTTATTGAATGATCAAAAAATCGGTTAGTTTTTTTTTATTTGCAGGATGTCTATTATAGTCATCCTTAATATATATTCAAGTAATTTGCTAACAAGAAACAAGACCAGGCATATTAAACGTTTATTATTATGCACTTAAAATTATAATTAATTAAAAAACATCGAATTAAAAAAAAATCAGTGTTGAGCAGAATGGAAATAAAAATTATAAAAAAAGCACTTAATTTGCCGTTAGTGACTAGAATGCGTTCACTTCTTATAGAAACCCCATTTCAGTATCATCCTTGATTAAATAGATTTCATAAAGTTTAATCCCCATTTCAGTATCACCCCTGATTAAATAAGTTTCATTATGTTTAATCCCCATTTCAGTATCCCCCTTTATTAAGTAAGTTTCATAAAGTTTATGCCCCATTTCAGTATCATCCTTGATTAAATAAGTTTCATAAAGTTTAATCCCCATTTCAGTATCATCCTTGATTAAATAAGTTTCATAAAGTTTCCTCCCCATTCCAGTATTATCCTTGATTAAATAAGTTTCATAAAGTTTAATCCCCATTTCAGTATCCCCCTTGATTAAATAAGTTTCATAAAGTTTAATCCCCATTTCAGTATCATCCTTGATTAAATAAGTTTCATAAAGTTTAATCCCCATTTCAGTATCATCCTTGATTAAATAAGTTTCATAAAGTTTAATCCCCATTTCGGTTCCTGGCTGGACTCGATAATGATTCATCAGAGTTTAAAATCCTTTTTTTTTCACCTATCTAAATATTTATTTATAACTCATAATATACATTCTGTATTCGTTCCATTTTTAGAAAATAATGATGTTACGAATTAGCAAATATTTGTATAACTTTTTAAAGATTCTTTGTTTATCAAGGTAAATATCCCAGATCTAATCTAAATAAAAAGTTTAATACCAAAAATTGATAGGAAGTCGCGTAATTCTAACGTATTTAAGAGGGAAAATAACGCCTAATACAGTGGTTCTAAATTTTGTTCGGCTACGGAATCCTAAATAATCAACCTCCTGTAGGCTGAACACCAACTTTATTAATAAAGTTTAAAGTAATTGTGAACGTTATAACCTATAAAGGAGTAAGTTTGAAATATTTTGTTAGATGAATGAAGATTTTTCATCGTTTTATCATTATTAATCTTGAATTAGAAAATTAGGAAAGATGTGTGAGAAATTATAATGGAATATTTTTTAAATGCTTGTTTTATTTTTCATATTTTTTTTATATTTTCTTTACGTTAGGGGTACTAAGCTGCGTAGTGGTTGAAAATACAAAATATGTCATTACGCTTGGACTGCTAAGGGATATTTATGGTAACCCGTGCTGAGGCCTGTTCTTTCTAGGAGGTGTTGCTTGAACACAATCTTGGAAATTTGGCGACAGTGTGATTGGTCTGGAAACTTCGAGCTCAAAACGGATAGGACCAATTCTACGGAGTTATGAGAAACTCGTCTAGATGCGTGTCGTAAGTTCTGAGGTTTCGTCGCCAAGCCTGCATAAATGGATGTGTGCCTCGCTAGTACTGAGTGACTAGAACAATTCTAAGTCTAAGACAGGACTAGTTGGTCCTTAACTACAGTAGTGTTCTCTACGCCGTGATGACTCAGGGGATAGAGCGTTTGCCTTCCAATGAGGTGAATCGGGTTCATACCCCAGTGATGGCTAGTCGATACAAATTCTGCTTCCGGCTTGCACCTACCATAGTACTGAAGTAAAGTATCCTCAGTAGTAGACGGATCATGGGTTAGAGTCCGATTGCCGTCAGGCTAAGCGGGGGAGGGTTACTTGGCTTTTCTCTCCATGTAACACAAAAGCTGTTTTGTTCCATCAAAAAGTCATCCACGAAGGCAAATTTGTCTCCCAATATTTGATCCAGAAGCTCCCTTGTCTTCTGGATTGGGTTTTAAATTATGAGGCTGCAGAGTTGAACATTAGTAATCGTAAACCCAAGAAATTGGATCGGCTGTTCAACGACGGTTATAACATAAAATATTAAATAAAAAGTAGTGTTATGACTAGAATTAGTTCATGTCTGAAATTTTGAAGCCTGTGTATCTTCCATTATAATTTTGAAATCTTAAGGACTGTTTTATACGTCTCTAATCCAAACGAACCTTTGGGCTTGATACAATATTAAGTATGTGCATTACAGATGGCAATTACAAATTACCAGAACTTTCGAAATACCGGCAATCAAACTATGCCTCTCTTTTAATATGCGCATTTTTTTAAGATTTTAAAAATATATATTAAGAGCAATCATTACAGAGCACCATATAAGTAGATATACAGTATGTTTACAGAAAAAATATCGTTATAATATTTTGTAACAACCATCACCATCTTTTAAAGTGAAAAATATTATGTAAGCTTAAAAATCGAAACATATTTTATTAGGTACATTTCTGAACTTTTACCGTACTCTATAAAAATTTAATAAATGAATGCAATAATCAAAAAGATGAAAACAAGTTTAGATATCCGAGTAAAGATAAATGTTTAAAATTCCAGAACTTACTAAGTCAAAAAGAAATCTAATAAAAAGCATCCAAAATAATTTATTGTCCTAAACTAGATAAACTTATATATCTTTTAAATCTATCAAATGTTCAAATATTTATTTTTCGTCTGTTACTAAAGATTCTAACGTTCTTGTGAAAAATAAATCAGTCATCAAAAGGATTGCAAGTAGTATTTCTTATAAAATGAAATGAAATTAATAATTTTTCCACCATGATATCTTTGATCTCGAAAATAAATTTCTGAAAATAAATTATTTTAAAATCTATTAAATAAATAAGATATTTTAGAAGAAAAATTTCTAAATAAATGTTATATAAATTTCACAGTGAAACGTTGCTACAATTTGTAATAACTAGGTGCGGCAACATATAAGATATTGATTTCACCAAGATATTTGTCGGAAATATCCTAAATGTTATTAAATAAAATGTACCGTACTCAGGGGTCTGTCCAGGCCGAATTTATTACCGTTTAGCGGTACCTTCACAAATTCAGCTTTAGGAGAAACGGTAGTTTCACAAAATAATTTTTCTTAAAATTTTATTTTTCTTTCTTTTAAGAAGCGATAAATCCATATTTTAAACATATTTTTGTGTTGATTTTTTAATATAATTTTTAATTTTTCACAAATTGTGTCTAAATTTTCGCAAAATAGGTACCTCTCAGAAAAACCTAGACAGACCCCTGGTACTGTGTGGTAATGACATTTCTGATAAGAAAAAAATTCCTCACTCTGGTTAATAAGACCAAAATGTTCTGTAATTAAACATTTTATTTGATAATTTTTCTGTTCACATGGTACGATTTACGGGATATTTTGGTTTTCAAAATTGCATTTCTTATTACTACAAATTTAGTAAAAATTACAAAACTAATAAGTAAATTTAAGCAAATTATTAGTTGTTAAGCCATGCACTGTGATGAAATTGCCAAATGTTATCTCATTTTATAAAACCATATCTTAACGTTAATTTTACCAAAATCCCTACCATAGTGTTTTGGTAAAAATTAAAAGCTTTACGGTGTTTGCATATTTTTACAAATGTTTACATATTTTTACATATACTGGCTGTTTTGACCATACTCTTTTTTCTCAGTGTTTTCACCAGCATGGATGATATTCAAAAACAAAACTTGTCACAAAAATTTGCATCACTTATTATATGAGAAAATAAAAAGCATTATTGTAAGGATATTTGAGTTATTTAATTCATTAAAATAATTTATTTCATTGTTTCTTTCAATCCATCATAAATCAAAGATCCATCTTACATACATTTAAATATCTCTGGTAATATATCATACAAAGTTACCTGGTAATATATCATATAGATTTCTGATAATATATCAATTACATACATTTAGATCTCTGGTAATATATCATAGATCCATCTTACAAACATTTAAAACAGAAAATTGCATTAATAGTATCCTATTTAAAAATCCATTACTTTGATTAATTATCAAAAATAAAGATCAAACATAGTAGTGTCCTTTGTGGGCCAAACACTGATAACCGTAGATTTATATCTTCATGGCATTAGATGGATAGATTTTATAGGTGAGTAATCTCAACAATCATACATTTGATCAGAGAATAATCTCTAAGTTCAAACTAATATGCCTAAACTAATCCCTAATATGCATATTTTTTAATTCATTATTCAAGGGTTTTAAATGCACTTATTAAACACGCTCATCAATGTTATTTAACTGAGAAGTTTGGGTTAAAATTCTTTTAACGTGATCCTAAATTTCAAGATCCACTCTACAAATCTCTAAAATAAAAAAACTACTACAGTATTAGTATCATCTTATTTATAAACCAGTAGCTTTGGTTAATTTTCAAACACTGGAGATCAAATAAACTTAGAAGTTCTCTTAGTGCGACGAGCTCTGAAAACCCTAGATTTATCTCTTCATTGCACAAGCTAAATTGAGATAGGTAGATTACCTTTGATTGGTGGGTAATCTCTAGGTGTAAAACTTGACGAATAACCGCCAATTGAATATTATTAACTAAAGAGTTTAATTTAGATAAAAGCTTTATAAAGGCTCCTCCATGAATACAAAATTCTGAGATAAAAGCTACTTCAAAAGCTGTGTAATAGAATTTATTCTTAAGATTAGAGCTTTCCGAAGAGCTGAGGCAAAGCACTCTCTCGGGAATTCGGGATATATTCATAGCAAAGAGTGTTTGAGTTGTATTTTGAATTTGACACACGCAGAGAATTCAACTTAAAAGGTATTTATGTACTTTAAAGTTATTTTTATGTCTTAGAGGATTCTATATTTTTTAATCCAATAAGGTATACGTTTAAAGTATAAACGGCTTATTTAATACATATTTACATCCCAAGTAAACACATTTTCTGACTAAAATCTCTTAAATTCGTAAGTTAAGCGGAAAATGTTTTAAGTGACATATTTGAAAAATTCATTTATTTTGACTAGTCTTTAAATTTTTTAAATTTCAATGAATGAAAATATTAAGTGAATATGTATAAATGTTTTTGAAATCTCTGTGTATGAAGCTATTAAGGGACAATCTATGAGTGTTTTTGGACTCAAAGTGGATGAAGTATCAAGTGACAATCTATGAGTATTTTCGGAATCTCAATGGATTATATTAAGGGGCAATCTATGATTTTTTTCGGAATCTTAGTGGATAAAGGTATCAAGTGACAATTCATGCTTCTCTTCGGTAGGTCAGTAGATGAAGGCATGAAGGAAAAATCAGGCAATGTCTTTTGGATGTCAGATGATAAGTGAAAAAAGTGACAACCCAGGAGAGTTTCCGGAATCTCAGTGAACGAAGGTGTTAAGCAACAATTCATGGATGTTTTCGGAATCTTAGTGGATAAAGGTATCAAGTGACAATTCATGCTTCTCTTCGGTAGGTCTGACGATGAAGGCATGAAGGGAAAATCAAGCAATGTTTTCGAAATGTCAGTGGATAAGTGAAAGGAGTGACCACCCAGGAATGTTTCCGGAATCTCAGTGAACGAAGGTGTTAAGTGAAAATTCATGGATGTTTTCGGAATCTCAGTGGATGATATAAGTGGCAATCAATGAGCCCTTTCGGAATCTTAGTGGATGAAGGTATCAAAGGACAATTCATGCTTCTCTTCGGTAGGTCTGTCGATGAAGGCATGAAGGGAAAATCAAGCAACGTTTTTTGGATGTCAGATAAGTGAAAGAAGTGACCACCCAAGAATGTTTCCGGAATCTCAGTGAACGAAGGTGTTAAGTGAAAATTCATGGATGTTTTCGGAATATCAGTAGATGATATTCAGTGGCAATCAATGAGTGTTTTCGAAATCTTAGTGGATAAGGTATCAAGTGACAAAGCATGCTTCTCTTCGGTAGGTCAGTAGATGAAGGCATGAAGGAAAAATCAAGCAATGTCTTTTGGATGTCAGATGATAAGTGAGAAAAGTGACAAAACAGGAGAGTTTCCGGAATCTCAGTGAACGAAGGTGTTAAGCAGCAATTCATGAATGTTTTCGGAATCTTAGTGGATAAAGGTATCAAGTGACAATTCATGCTTCTCTTCGGTAGGTCTGATGATGAAGGCATGAAGGGAAAATCAAGCAATGTTTTCGAAATGTCAGTGGATAAGTGAAAGAAGTGACCACCCAGGAATGTTTCCGGAATCTCAGTGAACGAAGGTGTTAAGCAACAACTCATGGATGTTTTCGGAATCTCAGTGGATGATATTAAGTGGCAATCAATGAGTCCTTTCGGAATCTTAGTGGATGAAGGTATCAAAGGACAATTCATGCTTCTCTTCGGTAGGTCAGTCGATGAAGGCATGAAGGGAAAATCAAACAATGACTTTTTTGGATGTCAGATAATAAGTGAAAAAAGTGACAACCCAGGAGGGTTTCTGGAATCTCAGTGAACGAAGGTGTTTAGCAACAATTCATGGATGCTTTCGGAATCTCAGTGGATGATATTAAGTGGCAATCAATGAGTGCTTTCGGAATCTTAATGGATAAAGGTATCAAGTGACAATTCATGCTTCTCTTCGGTAGGGCTGTAGATGAAGGCATGAAGGGAAAATCAAGCAATGTTTTCGAAATGTCAGTGGATAAGTGAAAGAAGTGACCACCCAGGAATGTTTCCGGAATCTCAGTGAACGAAGATGTTAAGTGACAATTTATGAGTGTTTTCGGAATCTCAGTGGCCATGAATGACAATTAATGGCTTGGGAACAGTAAAATGTTCAAAGGGCATTCAGAAAAAATCTTCCAATGCTAAAATCAATCACGGACTCAAGTAAGTGTTTTAATGCTATCAACATATAAACTTTAAAGCTAATATACTCTTATTCCTAACCTAAACCTAAAATATTATTAATTATAACCTTATCTAAAATATTTGTAAACTAATTTTAAAAAATATGTTCATTATCTAATTATTACAATTTTGAAATTAAAAAATTTTAAAAAATTAATTCGTCAAAAGAAAGCTTAGCAATGTTAAAGTAAATTTAATTAAAAGTATTTTTTATGCATTCAAATCTTTTGTTTTCCGATTAGTAAATATTGATCATTTTATAATTAAAAAAAATTCATTAAGGAAACTTAAATAAATTTTATTTATAATTATCGGAAAAATTACAGAAAAGTTTTCATAGGAATAGAAAACTATAAAATAGAAATAATAAACTTAGTTTTAATTGTACTAAGAGTTTAAAAAAATTATTAAAAGTATTTACAAGTGTCTCTAATAGTTTATATAATTGAAAGCCAATTGGTTTATGTTAAATTAAAACATTTGTTTCAAAATTAGAAGTGAATTTTTGCGAGGCGTTCGCCTATTTTATTTTAAACGAAATTAAGAATTTTTTTAAAAAGTGTTATTGTATGCCATATTGTTATATAAAATTAAATATAGAATTAAAACATTTATTTCAAATTAGAAGTGAATTTTAGCGAGGCTTTCACCTATTTTATTTTAAACGAAATTAAGAATTTTTTAAAAAGTGTTCTTGTATGCAATATTGTTATATAAAAATAAATATAAAATTAAAACATTTATTTCAAGTTAGAAGTGAATTTCAGCGAGGCTTTCGCCCATTTTATTTTAAGCGAAATTAAGAATTTTTTTTAAAAAGTGTTCTTGTATGCAAAATTGTTATATAAAATTAAAACATTTATTTCAAATTAGAAGTGAATTTTTGCGAGGCTTTCACCTATTTTATTTTAAACGAAATTAAGAATTTTTTTAAGAAAGTGTTCTTGTATGCAATATTGTAATCCAATTATTTTCTCACAGTTCCTAAAAAAATATTTGAAACCAAAACCAAGTGAAATAAAAGCGAATCTTTGTAAAATGCTGGTTAGAGTATTGGTTAAGGAAACAATTCTAAAATAAATTAAAATTGTACAGGATTTAGAAAATACTTAAGATCGGAATAATAGTTAGGAAACTGCAATTCAATTAGCAATAACTAAATTCGACAGAAAAGCTTCCTTATATTATGTAAGAGTTAAATTAGACAACTTTTAAACTATTTCCTAGCCAACATTTAAAGTATATTGTTTTTATTTCTTCAATCCTTTAAGCATAAATTTTATTTTTAAAAAAAAAAGGATATCTAATTAAGCAATACGAAATTAACCGCTTAGCTTCTTAACGGGTAATTCATGATATGAGTTATCCAAAGTAATTGAGACCATCGAGATATTCCAATTAGAACCGTTTTTTTTTTTTTAAATCATTTACATCACTTAATTCTAAAAACTAGGAGGCTTCGCCCCCTGCTCGCTGGCACTCGCCAACCCCCGAAACTGCTTTCGCAGTTCATTTCGGATTGCTTCGCAATCCGATGCTCGCTTTGCTCGCTCATTGGATACGTTCTTAACGTCTAGCTTTTGTATACTTTTTTGAACACTGAAGTTCCGAAAACTTTTCACTGTAGAAAATTCTAAGCATGTGCATTTCAATATTAATTTGAAATTGCAAACAGTTCACATATTTTTCTTAATCACTCTATTCTAAATTTCAGTTGTTGATAAAAATAACTGTTGTAAGTTTTGTTTTAAAGTCTTTCCCACCAGAGAGCTAAAACCATGTGTTGTAAAACAATATGAAATAGTACTGAACGCCGGATGTAAAGCATCGGCTTCGATGAAGATAATTTTGTGAGAATTTGTTTTGATAATTCGGTGAGAATTCACCCGATTAGACATATTATGCTCACTACGTGCTCTTGCGCGCCGAAGCCTATCAATTAAAAATGAAAACTGCTGCCAGCGCGAGAAAAGAAATATCATCGGTTTTATTGATACATACATACGTAAGTATTAGCGTTTTATATAATATAGATACTGATTATTTTTGTCATTGTAAAGCTCAAAAACAACACCTTCCCAATCGCAACCAATCCAGTCTCTCATTTTTTACCCTCACCTTTTACTATGATCATGCACGGAGAATTCGAGTCAAATTACCGTAAAATATGAAAATGACGTTTCTTTTAAAAAAATAACTAAACATGATTACGGTTAATAAGACTGAAAATATACGGTATTTAAACTAGTCATTTGGTAGTTTTCCCTTTCATATGGTAACGGTTTTTCAGAAATTCTTGTTTTAAAAACTATACTTCTTATTACCTCACATTAACTAAAAAATACGAAACTGAAAAATAATTTAAAAAATAACAAAACTGAAAAATAGTTTCCATGACATGTTGTAAGGAAATATAAAATTACTAAATTTTACCAAATTTTATCACATATCATAAAATCATATTTTATTGTTAATTTTACCAAAATCCACACAAAGCGCTTCGGTAAAAATCACTGAAATTTCTGGTGTTTCCATGGAGCCAGATTAGCGATAAATTTTACCAAATTCTGGTATTATTTTTCTTTTTTTTCCTTAGTGTGACTGTAACAGACTCGTCTATCTCATGACATGGTTCAGATATCCGCCTTGTAGAATGCAAAACGTAAGATATTGAATAAATTATTTTATGACCAGCTTTAAGCAGTTGATTCATCTTCGAATTCACGGATATGTTCAATTCGCTGCCCAATCCAGAAAAGAGAATTCCTGAATTAAGCTTTAGGATAAACTAACCTTCGCGTAAGTTTTCTTAATGGAACTAAACCACGATGTGGTTGCGGGGAGTGGAAAACCTCTCACGGTTAGCGTGACCGCAAGAAGACTTTAACCCACGATCCGTCAACCTCTAGGGATATTTTACACAGTTAGAAATTTCTCGGAAAAAAATGGTTAAATAACAATTTATTGAATGGTTATTTTACCATATTTAATCAAAATAGCCAAATTACCATAAATAAAGTGGTAATCAAACTGTTAAGTTTGAGAAAAACTGTTTATTGACTGCGTTCACCTAATATGGTTGAACAACCAGAATTTTATCTCAGCAATTAGAACCACCTAATGAAGCTACTTAGTTCAATGCAACGGCGTACATATCATAGCCGAGCGGGCTTATCTGTCAATCTCATAACCGGCAGATCTGGAGTTCGAGTCCTAGTGGTGACACCACAATATTTCGTCAATTTCCTTCACCACATGGAGAATTTCCAGGGTCCGGTACTCTCTAATTACCATTACCTTGCGAAAAACCGAGCTCCTATGCCTAGTTAGATAATTATTTCTGTTAACGTTTTTGAAAAATGCTAGTTGTAAATGGTTTAAAAACCGTATAGTTTTATATTCATCGTTTTATAACCATACTTTTTGTAAATGGTTTCAAAACCATAAAGGAAAAAAATCTTCTTTACCGTAAACTTTATGGTTAATCGGATGGACAGACAGCTGCCAGTTATTTTACCATAATTTTGGAATGAAAATTTTAACAGTGTATGGTTTCACTGAGGTCAAGAAGAAAAGGGAGCAGAATTCGAATTGTCCTGGAATCGCTGGGTTTTGTACTTAGATCGCCTCTTAATCTTCTAAGAAAAAGAATCTTGATGTGCTGAATTATGACAAAACATTATTAAAAAAGAAAAACACTAAAAGTTCTCAGTACTAGCTGCACTTAGTAAAGAAAAATAAATAAATCGTGCTAGAATTTTCGTAACCCATTGACCCAAAATTTTTATTAAACGTATTTTTCACGCTTTTTTTTATTAATTTGTATTAATGTAGGAGAAATATTATTTTCAGAATTTCAATAAGTTATGGTTATGAAGTAGAGCAGGAAACACCAATGTCTTTCACTGAGTTAAAGGTGAAGTCTTCCAAATACGGTTCATTTTCAAACAATATATATTATTATTTTTTCAAAATTTGCAGTTATTTAAATCTAAGAGAAACAATTATTCATCATAGAAATTCCTTTACTACATAAATTTTTTTATTCATTAATTTTTGAATATCAATGGGAAAAAAAATTCAAGCTACATTTTATGGATTTTATATTTTAGGTCAATTAGTATTCCGATAATCTAATAGATTTTTCATTTAACTGTTTTTTATAAATAAAAAAATACCAAAATTTATTTTTGATTGTAATTAGAGCGTCAGATGAAAACAACCTATAAAAGTGTCACCAGTGTTAAAGAGTTAACGAAAGTATTCGGATAAAAGAGGATCGGATTATAAAAGTGCAACGGCTGTTTCACTACAATGAAGGAATACGAAAACATAATAGTTTTGAATGAAATTTGCTAAAATTATAATATTGACACAAATTTTTAAAATATTTTGAGCTTTTGTACTTTATTTAATTATTTTTTAGATATGCATATAAAAAACAATGGATTGCGGATTTCTCCCATATGAGTACTTTACAAGTTTCCGGAACTTCTACTAGATAACAACTCAATGCCCAGATATATTGTATTTTCTGCATGGAAACCGTAGTTATTTTAACCAAACTATTTAAACGATAAATATTTCTGCGTTTACTAAATCTACCCAATAATATGCCAACATATCTGAGAATTTGTATGCAAGGTCTACAGTATATGTAAGGTCGTCTTCTGTCAAAAAAAGACATAGTTTTATACCCTAAAATCATCGTAGACAAAAAAATAGCTAAAAGAAATTTAAACTGAAAAAAAAAATTTAAAATTTCCAAAAAAAATTTTTTGTAGCTAAGACATGCATATCGTAATTAAAATATATAATTTTATTTCAAAGTTGCACACCTTTTGTACTTTTTGTTTATTAATTTGTTTATTAAAATAAACAATATCTTCAGTTAAGTCATACAAAACATTAAAATACAGCATATTTTGGTTGTCTATCGGTAATACCTTTATTAAATTTATATTTCTGGTGAAGTAGAAGAACTTTACTAAAGGCTTTATAATTTAAAAAAAAAAACAATATTTGACGTATTTAAAAATCTAATCACACAATCGGAAATAAAACTCTCACATAAGATGATTCAGCATTCTTGAGCTGTATTTCATTAATTTTGTGAATCATTTCATCACGTGATTTGTGACGAAGCGCAAACTTTCGAATATAAGAAGAAAATTTTTCCTTAATTACGGAACCTCATTGTAGTGCATTGTAGGAGATTGTTCTCTAGTATGAAGACTAGACGCTGGAAAATAAGTCGATAATAAAGCCGGACTGTATGGTGGACAAAAAGTTGGCCTCGTAGCAGGAAGATCCCGGGTTCGAACCTGCTTTGGGAGTGGGTTTAATTTATCTCTGTGTTCTCTCACTATTTCTTGTGCTCTTTGGGCGATCAATGTATATTTAAATACATTAGGTGCTGCGAGGTTTATTTATTGGAAAAAGTGGAATGACGAAATCTGTCTCCCCGAAGAAGTAATGACAGTTATTTCGTCACTTTGACGAAATTTTTGCTCAGAGCATATACCAGGAAACGGCTTCGTTAAAAACGAAGAAAGTTTCGTGAAATTTGAGTATCCATTTTTTACAGTGCATTATGTTTTAAACTAAAGTTCCATAAAATTTCTTCTAACAACAGGGATGAGAAATTAGTTAAATATGCCCTAAAATAATAATATCTGAAAGCTTGACTTAAATAAAGTTAATCATTTAGTCGTATTAAAACTTATCTTTTCATAGTTTTATATATATATATATCTTCTTGGATGTTTAACTTCAAGCAAAATATTATTTATTCTAGTAATTTATGGAACGAACGAAATTTATTTTAAGCTAATTTTATCTTTATATTATCTAACAATCTTTATATACTTTTAACCATTATAAAAAGTATATATTATCACCGCATCGGAACACTAGAAATCAAAAAATAATGTTTTATTAAACTATTCCCTATTCATAGCATATGATATTTAAAATACTTGCAAATTACAAAAAAATTAATGAGATATTAAATTTAAGCAAGTCATTTCCAAATATTCCATTTTTAGAGCAGAGGCAATTAAATCACCAGCCTTTCATATTAGTAAAATGTTTAAATTTATTATATTTAATAAGTTTTACTTATTAATATGAGGAAAATAAAGTTAATAACATATAGTTTGTATAGTTATACTATATACTATTTTAAAATGCATGCAGCTAAAGTTTATAATATAAATATAGTTTATAGGTTTAAAGTATATTATATATGATTTTAAAAAATATGCAAATGATATTAAATTAGTAATATATTATATTCAAAGCAAATCATCATTTAATAAATATCCAACACTCCGTCTATCCAAATATGAATCTTTCATGTTTCGAAAATTCGATAAATTAATTAAATTTATTGAGGTACACTTATTAATATTAAGAAATAATTAAAGTTTCCTGTAAAAATTAAATTACCTTATAATTATTAAAATCTAATTGGAGTAAAAATGCCACTGCCTATTAAATGCATTAGACTGCTCAAAATCTATGCAAAAATAAAAATTTGAAAAATTAAATATTTTCAAATTTAATTTTCTAAATTAATATAAGTTAATATTAAAGATATTGCATTGAAATGTTCTATTTAATTATGAATTTAATCATTTAATTTCCAGATTTCCTTTTAGGAAAAAAAATAGTTTAGTAAATAAATTTTAAAATTCGTATTGTGTTCCTAAAAGGTTATCAACTATATTTTATTTTTATTCTCTTTTTAAAATACGTCAGAATATTTTAAGTACGGTGTATAATTTCTCTCTACCGTTCTGCGTCAATGATAGTTTTTATTAGATATCCTATAAAGATCAATTTTCTTTAAAGTATTAGCAATAAATTTAAAAAACATTCATCTTTATAATTTTACTAGAAACTTTTGTTTTTTTTTTAAAAAAAAATCTATTTTTTTAAAACTAGTTTCATAAACGCGTGAACATTTATTTACATGTATAGATTCTACATTCGGAATGAACAACAAATATTCATTACTGCCTAATAAGAACTCATAAAATATTTAAAATTGAAACAGGATTTAAGGAATGAGAATAATCATATTTTAAATTCCAGTTCTGACATAAAAGGGGAGAACTAATATGCATATTATTAATGCTAAACAACTTAGGGTAATTATTTTCAACACTACAATATTGAATATTATTTTGAATAATTGGATTTTGGGAAGAATAAACGTTTTGAGCTTATCTTTTCTTCAGAATTATGTAGTTGAAAGTTACTTTCATAAAGTACCTCTCTTGAAATTGACTCTTTTATATGCAAATAAGTTGATTTTCAAAGATTTTATTAAATTGAAAAATAATGAAACAGTGACAAAAAGTACAAATTATTTAAGTACTTAGTATTTAAAATGAACTAATAGTTTGCGAAAGTAAATTGTTTTTTTATTCCAAAATTTACATGAAAACTGCAAACGTCATATTGTTCTTGAGTTTTTAAAATCAAATTCTATTTATCTTTTAGAATTTTTTTAGAAATATGCAAAATTTTTAATTTATTTATTATTTTTATTTGATAATTATAAGTAATTCAAACAGTTATTCACCACCCAAAACATTGTTTAAAAGAAATTGTGCACAAAAAATTTATTTACAAACTTAAAAAAAGTGTTTGATACAACAATAAAAAAATATCAGGCAGTAAAATTAAATTAGATTATATTTTTCTGTACATAACGGTGAAAATTTAATATCAGAACAGAAAACAGGACATTTTAATATTGATCTCTTTTCCCATTAAGACGATTTCCTTAAGATGTTATGTAAAGGGACACTTCGTGCAAATAGCCGACCAGTCTGTGTAGGGGGCAGGGAACTGTCCTTGCATCAGAAAAGTTCTGGGTTCGAATCCCGGGCAAGGCATGGATGTTTCTTTTTCTCTATCTGTGTTCTATGTCCTTTCTCCTTTGTGTGTGAATGTGTGAATGTGACCCGCCCTATAAACGGGTTGTGGTAGCGTGACGTGGGCGACGCTGTTCCACCGCCGTGGCTTCGCCACAGGTGCCCACTGGGTAACGAAAAGAGAATTAGCAGTTCTGGCACTTTCTGTGGCCAATGGACAATAGCTCCAAGTGCCCGCCATTAAAAAAAAAAAAAAAAAAAAAAACTTCGTGCAAACAACAAGTTTCAGTAGTTTTTACTTTAAACCTGCTTTTAAGACAAGTGAATCATAGTCTTGACTCTGCAGAGACAGCTATACATATATACACCCTTTCTCATGGTGGTTAAAGCATCTGACTACAAACCAAAATTCCTTGGTTTAGGCTCAGTCAACGAATAGTTTTACCGCAACATTCTACGATAATAACCACGCAAAAAGAACACGAATTTTTCTGGTTACTCGAGAGATGGCAACACTGCACTACGTCACTTAATTTCACGATTTGCTCTGACACAACCTAGGTCATTGGTATGCCATAGACGCCATAAATATAATCTCCTCGATCTTAATCTACGTCAAATTTTTAGACATTAGCTGTATCTCGCCCTAATGGAAAAAAACTGTCATGCAAGAAGATTCCCTGTATGGATTTGTTAAAGGAAATTTCCTTTTCATGGCATACGGAAATTTTATGGCAACTGCGCCAGTGCTTTCTGCAAGATTACAGGATACTTTTTAGACGGTGTAGTGATCAAACACTAGTTACAAAAATTACTGTAGCAAAAAATGCTAGAAACTTCTAATGGTTTGGATTTTTGAAAGTTTTTCTTCTTCTATCCGATTTTTTTAACATGATGTTACTACGACGCGTGAATTCTAAAATAGAATTGTCGCTCTCGATTGACGGCGATTCCATCATTAATCCGTTTTTTTTTCAATCATTTTTCGATAATTATAATTTTTTCGGTGATTTCCACATGATTTCTCAAACTTCGGTATTTTTAATGCAATAATATTGGGACACTTGAAGTTTGATTGTTGTTGCTAATTTACGTCACACTAGAGCTGCACAATGGGCTATTGGCGACGTCTGGGACACATCCCGGAGGATGATCCGAAGACATGCCATCACAATTTTGAACCTCTGCGGAGGGGATGGCACCCCCGCTTCGGTAGCCCGACGACCTGCGCGCACACCCTCGGTCCCTACGCAGACTGATCCAAATGGTCACCCACCTGCACACTGACCGCAGCCAGTGATGCTTGTCTTCGGTGATCTGCTGGGAACCGCGTCTTAACGATCAGTCCACTGCGGGACACTTGTAGTTTGAATTTGAATACTTGAATTATTTGAAACTTCGGTATATTTTGAAGTGAATGATTCACGGCTATTTTGTCGTTACTTCATATCATTTCCTAATCGTTTTCTTCAGAGCAGTTATTTCAGTATTTTTCATTTTTATGGAATTTTTACATGGTCATGCAAATTTCGATATTTTTAATGCATTGTTATCACGACGCGTGAATTTCAAATTTGAGTAATAATTTTTTGACGTTCTCAATTCGTGACTATTCTGCCATAAATCCATGTTGTTTTCCGGTCATTATCTTTGGGAGTTATATCTCGATTTTTCGGCCATTCGAACATGATTATAAAATTCGAATTTGAGTAATCGCCTTGCGGTGCGCTTTATTCGCGACTATTTCATCGTTCGTCTACGTCATGTTCCCACTATTTTCGCAGCAGTTATTTTCCGTTTTTTTCTGTATATTTTAACGATATTCTTAGTATATTACTTCGACATGTGAATTTCATATTTGATTAATCACTTTTTGACACTCTCAATTCGCTTTGAAATCGTCATAAATCAACGTTATTTTCTAATCGTTTTCTTAACAGTTATTTCAGCTTATTTCTTGATACAGACCAGGCAATTTTCTTTTCTTTTTTATGACCTCAATATTTTAAATACAATATTATTACCACCGAAGCATCAGGAATCGCACATTTAAGTATTTAAACTTTCATACGAGTATCAATATTTAATATTTACTATTCAGTGAGCTTTTTATTGCAATAAGTCACACAGCAATGATTATGGTGAAATTTCTGCATCCAAAAATCCATTGCGATACCGCATAAAAAAATTCTTGTATGAAGCATTGGTTTTGTTAGCAATGTTTTTTAACACTGGCAAACTTTGCTATTGATTTTGAAAAAAGAAATCATGCTTAGGTATTTGTCCAAACAGCTTTCGATAGCTTTTTTGTTTATTGCTCAATTCAGTATTTGACACACCTAATGCAGACTATATCTTTTGACAAAAATTTTAAAAATATACATTAAGATTGATCATTACGGAACACCCTGCTTAGAATAATACAAGATTTATTCAAAACAAATAATATTCTATATCTTACTAAACAGTCAAGTTATTTAAAAGCATAATTAATTTTAATTTCATTATTTTTGTGCAATGAAACATATTAACTTTGAATTCTTTTGAAAATGTAATCTTCTTTTTCCATAACACTAAGATAAATAAAATAAAACTACACTGTTATAAAGTTCCCTTTTCTTTCAAAAGTAAGAGAATTAGAAAGGTAAACAAAAGGGACTCATAAAACTAATGCTTTAATGCCTGTTTAGGTTGAATTACTTAAACTTAAGTTTTCTTCTTAAAAGGATGCCTTTTACGACTAAATTGTAAATAAAAGCTTATTTTATTATAATTTGCGAAGTTAATGCAATTTCGTAGATCGTAGTGCTACATAATAAAGTAAACTTTCCTTTTTTAAGTTTACTTTTGTTTTCAAAAGGGAATTTAAAATTACTTATAAATTTTCAGTAACACCGAATTAAGATTCTAAGTCTATAGATATTTTAATAAAAAAATATAATATTTTAAAATGTAAAAAGTTAGTATTAATGATCCATTTGTACGTAAATTCATTGTCTCGCATTGAAGAGGGACATTAATGTGATTATCTCAGAACACCATGTAATACAATTTTTTGATAGCATAATGAATAAAAACACATACAGTCTTGATTTTGAAACAAAATTTCGTAATAAAGAGAAAATTAAATAAATTTCTGAGCTATCGTTTAGTAAAATAAGATAGGATTAAGAATCGTAGAAGAGGTAGAAAATTTGAATGGTTATTAAAGAATGATATTTAATAAGCACCATGCATATAAACGGCGTACTAGATAAATATAGCTCATAATATTATGTTCGAATTTTGCACCAAGAGATCCTAAGCATGTCTGGCATCGACAGAGCATTGTTAGTCGAACACAGTTGCAGATTAGGAGAGGGAATGTTTTAGCAGCGTTTCATACGAGATATTTGACACATTCCACAAGTTTGAAGTGAATGTTTCATAAAAACTATCTAGAAAGAGAAATAAAGCTCGGTAAATCAGATGAGCTGAGGGTAAACCTAGCAGCACCAAAGTAGTGCTGTTTGATGCACAAAAAGCAATGAAGTAGTGTGATGCAAAGCACGACCTACCAGCCTAAAATGATATTTCCAATCATGGATTCAAATCTTAGCATTTATGATCTATCGTAGCACTACTTAAAGTCTGTCGCAGCATTTTTGAGACACCCTATATGAAGAGGGTTCCAAATAAGTTTACTTTCATGT